>NC_135530.1:6277500-6412500 GCF_051989575.1 Stigmatopora nigra
AACAGTGATGCTCCCTCACCATGAATGCATATATAAACATAATAATATATAATATATTATGTATTTTTTTAGGTTCCATTGGTGGTTTTTGACAAACCAGTCACAGACAGAGCCAGAAAAGAACGAACAATGAAAACATTTCATTCCAGGAATTTGACAAACTTCTCCCTGGCACTAGGCGGGGGACAACTGGGGTCTGGCTGGGAGTCAATCGCTGCATTCACAAACACTTCCAAATCCCAGCTTCAAAAACGCAAAGAGAAAAAAAGTCACAAATAAGGCTGCGGATCATGGCAAAAAAGCGTGCAAACCCCAGTGTAAGCCTCACTAAATCTCTCATGTAACATCCCCAAAACATAATGCTGGTGTGCTATCATGTATCCGGGTGAAGGAGGGAGGGGGAGGGGGGGGGGATTCAGGGTTATCTTTCATTACCACACTGCCTACTAGCGACTAGTTTGTAGCTGAGAGGCAGTGACCACATGAATAGGTGCTCGGACATTTGGTCGCCGGTCAAATGGTGACAGAGAGTTTACTGTTGAAGCCAGCTCTCAAAATTATACTCATAAGAGAGAGTGAATATCTAAGAGAGAGAGAGAGAGACAGAGTTTAATATCTAAGTACTGTTTAATATCCAAGTGAAAAATGGGCAAACTATGGCATTTTAATCCAGCCCGCCGATGTTGTCCAAATAATGTTTTTTTTGGTTTTTATTTTTTTCCCCCCAAGATGGTGCAATCACGCGGAATCCAGTGGCAGTAGCTCTGTCCACTCTTATTAGTTTTTTTGTGTTTTACAGCCCCTCTATCTTTTTTTAAATAACATTTTAATATTTTTTAATACATTCCTTTTTACTTGACTTTTTACTTTAACTTTAATGATGAGTGATGAGTATGTTAATACTTGAGTCCTTTTTTCTGTTTACGTTTCATATGTACTGTTAACGGATGCACTTTTTTAATTGTATCGTATCTTGTGCTGACCCGGCCCATCTGTCAAATTTTTAAAGTCAATGCGGCCCCCGGGCCCAAAAGTTTACTCACCCCTGAGTAAAGTATAAAGTACCGATCGAGAAAAAATAAATGGTAGCAATAAGTTATTTCTGCCCTTTGCTCGATTCTCATCTAACATCCGTCATAGGTCACTCCAAAGTCATGTCTTTTCGCTCCTCAATACGCAAATTGCTAAAGCAGTCCTCGCCGGGAGATTCATGGAAGACACTTACTAATGACGACGGGTTGCTTGGAGAACCTCGAGGATCAATATCAGTCCCGGCATACATTAGCAGTTGTTAGCATCTATTGTCATCAGGGGGCCGAAAGGCTCCTCCTTGGAATAAAGTGTCAATTGAATCGAGTGTGAATGCCACCCAAGTAAAAGGTCATAGACGGGAGAAGTAATAGTGGTTTTATTTGAAACCAATAACTAATTGAAAGGATTTGAATGTTTCAATGGAAAAAAAATCATGTATTATATGAAATACAAGTGCCTGATTCTTCTCAGAATTCTCAGACCTTTTGACCTTTGCTTTAGATTAAAAGCAAATGTATTATAAAGTGAAATAAAACTGAACAGTACTTGATTTTTTTACCATACCAGTAGAGGGTGCCACACTTGATTTTTCAACTTCTACTCCAAAAAGTCATTAAAAAACAAGTAACAATACAACTTAAATGATTATTATGTAATTAACGAACAACAGTCAAATGTATTTACCTCCAATTCATGTTTAAATCATGATTCTATTCTCAAAATACTGCTCTGATTTTATTATGTCTTTTTCTATGTCTGTATTCTCACCCTCTTGCGACTGTGACAACAAAACTTCCCGAATACAAGAAGAATAAAGTTATCCAATCCAATCCATTTGACTATATTGTAAGTAAAGAACTACAGTCAAATATATTTACCTCAAATTCATGTTTTAATCATGATTCTACTCCCAAAATCACTCTTATTTTCCCAATTTTTATTTCTACCCACCAAAAACTCCAAATAACCACTTGACTAGCGTTTCTCCTTGTAAAAAAAAAACAGCCAAAGCAACAAGTAGCGCTTTAAACTTTCAACCATGTGATCAATTTAGCCAATCAGCAACCCAAAGAAGGTCACTCACTTGTGGAAAACCCATTTTCTGAATCCCCAAAGTGTACCTAATCTAATCCAAGCATCAGAACAAACACAGTACTATTCACATCAACCAAGCAGCCGCATCCGTCATTCACCGTCACCCACACTTGGGCCGAGCCTCCCAGACTCCTCCGGCAAGGTTGCCCGGCGAGATTAAGGCACGAACGAGGTGCAATATTGACAAGGCCAACCCCCTTGTACCCGCAATGTCTCGTTGACGGACGGGGTGGAGGTCATATGTCAAAGTGACTCGCTTACAAAGGCTACCGTGCGGCCCGGGCCAGATAGGATTAACAAACTCCTCCTCGGGGGACACCAATGTTTACCCGGCTTGGCTGGCGGAGGACCTTGATGGCGGTAACTCACACTAATGGCTTACCTCTGACCACAATGAGCGTACAACTAAATGAGCACTGAATCACTTTGTAGGAGCATACTTCATATTTTACCTTGTCTTCAATAATATGGCTCTGATAAGGTCTCAATTATTTGCAAAATGTATTCATGTGTATATATTTTCTGAATGAATATAAAGATGGTTCCCCATTTCATCCAAATGTTCTGAAAACAATAAAAAAAACTGTTAATTTGTGTTGAAGATATAATATTTATATATTTTTTCTCTAAATGGATTAAAAGAACTGGATTAAAAGCCCTGAATAATCAGTATTTCATAGATCTAAAACAATTTTTATTTTAGCTTTTTTTTAAATATATTATTAGATTTTACAAAATAATTTTTGAACTAAAAACACAAAAAAAAAATTTAAAAATACAATTATGGATTAAATTAACTGGATTAAAATTCCAGAAAATTCAGTATTTTATACATCTAAAACAATGTTTATTTTAGCTTTTATATATATATATATATATCATTAGATTTCCCCCCGAAAAATCGGACTAAAAAGACAGAAAAATAGATTAAAAAATTACAATTATTGATTTAAAAGGGGGAAAAAAAATCAGAAAATGTAATATACATCCATACTCTTCATTTTATTTTTTATTTACCCCAATGAGTATCCTTCATATAGATGGAGGCACCCAATGGCATGGTTATATCCCCATTCAGACGACTTTAATATTATAATGTACAGTTAAAAAAAGAATGGTGAATGTATATTCTTACACTACGATTGGTGTCATAGTTCCACTGATCCCCTCAGGGCTCCCCCGACATATGCGGCAACCCCTGCGGCCATACTTTGAACACACAAGCTCCCCGATTTAACACCAGACAACTCCTTAGATCACCAAAATACAAAATGAGGATGATATAGTGCAAACCAAACTGAAAGAAGGCCCATTTTTTAATACCTGACTGAGTCAAAAAACACTATAACTAAAGTAAATGCAAATAAAAAGGTGGTCACGTGTGGTCGAGGGCAAAGGACACTTTCCACACAAAAAAAGTCATGATTTATCAATAAATAGCATTTACAGGACAGTCTTATGTTTCGTTGAAAAGCTTCCGGCAACACTTGGTCAACTCAGTATTTGTATAAACTGAATAAGTATGAGCATTATAGTAAAAGTTGCTAACTTTGCATGATTAATCACCTCACATGGACGAAGCAAGCTACTCTAAAGCCAAAAAATAAATGATCCTTTATATATATTCTAGTTTTAAAAAGCTTCTCATAGTGTGATTGAACCAAAAAACGCTGCAAAAATTAAAATAAAAAAGGAGTTAATGACGACCATATCCACTCCCCACAGGGCAGCTGAAGCAGGTGCATCCCTCCATCCCATAATGCCCAAGACAGGTTTGCCTGCTTACCTGTACTCTCTGCAGATGTCACTTCGCAGCCGCACTGCGGATGCAAGCGAGGCACGTCCAAAAAAAAAAAACGAAAAAAAAAACAAAGCAATCACCCTCTTATTCCCCGAGAGAGAATTCGGGGAAAAAATTGAAAATCTTGTCATAAATCCTGGCAATTCCGCTTTCAATAATCCACACTCCCAAATAATACTTTGGCGGGCTTGAATCAGCAAAAGCAGCGTCCTTCTTCCTTTCCCCGGTCAGCCGGAGCTCACCACGCCGCTCTGTGTGCACTCATAGCCGGCCGCCGCACCTGCCATGCCCGGGCGAAGAAGCGCGGGGGAGAGATGGAAGAGGAAGAGGAAGGGAGGAAGTCGGAGTTTGGGATGCTGCTCGGTGCGGCGCTCGTGCTCAAGTGACGCTCGAAGGGGGGGTGGCAGGCAGGCAGGCAGGCAGGCAGGCTGGCTGGCTGGCTGCAGCAGAGTGGGAGTGGGAGTGGGAGCAAAAAGGAGGAGGAGAAGAAAGAGGAGGAGAAAGAGGTGGTAAGAGGAGGAAGGGGGATGCCTCCGAGTTGCCCGCTTTTGCCCTTCACACTTAAGGAGGACGACGCACTGAGTAAGCCAAGAAAAAACTACCCGAAAAATCCTCCTCCCCATGTGCACGAACCTCATTTTTCTCAAGATGAAAAAATAAGTGAATAAAAAATAAAAGAGAGGCACAAGTTTACTAAATGAGCCCCCCAAGATCACATTGCTATATACAAAGACAACATGGCTGTCGCAAGGTTTGATTCTCATCTGAATCCTTCTCAGCGGCTGTTTTTTGATGAGATTTTAATTGCTTCAGGGGTGTGTACAATTAGTCCAATTAGTATTCAAGCGCCCTTCTTATGTAATGTGCGTTAAAATCTATGGTGGTGAGGGCAAGAAGCACCTTTAAATTGGGTGAAATCTGATTAGAATATCTTCGATTTGTTGCTGCTGGGGTCTTTTTTGGGGGGGTCTTGAGTATTCAATGACTTCCCTCCCTCCTTTCCAATCCCTCCCCTGCTTGTAGAAAGCTCTCATGGGGACTGCTTGTATTTGAAACTCTGCACCAGAGCGCTCCCTACAGGCAATTTAAAAACGCAGGATGCAGGGAAAATGTATTTTAACAATGATTTGTATAGTAGTTGTGTTTATGTAGTTTGACGTGTAGTACTTGTTTTACTATCTATTATTATGTATTTTTTCCGTATAAATTATTGTTTTGTATTGTATTCTTCCACTTCTTTCACATTTATTCTTATGCTTGATCTCTCATCTCATTTTCTGAACTGCTTAATGGTCACTCGGGTCGCAAGGGGTGCTGGAGCCAATCGCATGGCACAAGGAGACAAACAACTATTCATGCTCACACACATAACTATACGCAATTTAGAGTGTCCAATTAGCCTACCAAGCATTTCTTTGGAATGTGGGAGGAAAACAGAGTACCCAGAGAAAATCCACACAGACCCGGGGAGAACATGTAAACTCTGCACAGGTGGACCGACCTAGATTTGAACCCAGATCCCCCAATGTGAGGCTGACCCGGAAACCACTAAGTATTTTTCAAATAAACTAGTCATTAATAAAACAATTGGACATCCTATTGAATAGGAGGTGGGCAAACTTTTGGGTCCGGGGGCCACATTGACTTTAAAAATGTGACAGATGGGCGGGGTCAGCAAAAGATACGATACATATAAAAAAAAGTGCATCCGTTAACAGTACATATGAAACATAAACAGAAAAAAAAGGACTAAAGTATTAACATACTCATCACTCATCATTCCAGTAAAAAGTATAACGTACAAAGTAAAAAGGAATGTATTAAGAAATATTAAAATGTAATTTAAAATAGATAGAGGGGCTGTAAAACACGGAAAACAAATAAGAGTAGACAGAGCTACTGCCACTGGTTTCCGCGTGACGGCGCCATCTTTGGGAAAAAATGTTAAAAAAAAACATTATTCGGACAACGTCGGAGGGCCGGGGTAAAAATCCTAACGGGCCGCATGTGGCCCGCGGGCCGTACTTTGCCCACACTCTGATGTAAACTCTGCACAGGTGGACCGACCAACATTTGAACCCAGATCCCGCACTATGAGGCCGACCCGCGAACCATTCAGTTTGATATAGTATTAATAAGTATTTTTCAAGTAAAATAGTAATTAATAGTAATGTAGCGGATGCCTATCACCGTCAATGGTAGGTGATGTTACAGAAAAAAATATATATATTTAATACAAGGTCAATGTCACCTTTAAAGAAAAGCAACCTGTAAATCAATGTGCAAGATAAGTGACAATTGTTTGGAAGGGTTGTCCCATTTCCACCCAAATCTCCTTGACAGCACATTGATTGACAGCGCCGTGTCACATTTATGTCGTCGTCGTTTATGTTTGAGGGCATCTGGGTACTCATTTGAAGGCCATAATGCGTCGATATGGACAAAGCTATTAGCTTCAGAGGGTTAAATCAACAGTCTTACAGATCTTCAGATCAGATAGCTAGGAAAAAAATCAATAGAGCCACCGTCTACTGTCACAATAGATGTGCAGTCATCATCAGTGGATCCCTCGAAATTCGTCAAATCAACAAGGATAGTTAAGATCTAATCCAAAATTTTTGACCAAGAGAGCCACAAACAATACATATTTTCAAACAATATTCCTTGAGAGCCATACTCTGAATTTAAAAGTCAAAATACTTGAAAATGTGAGCATTTATTATGCATTTCACCACTTTGAAAGTAAAAAAAAGTCAGAATTCTTTTGAAAACATTATTTCACTGTTGCTAATCAATGAGTATCAATGAGAGGATGTATGCAGAAGAGTCTAATGAAGAAAAAATATGATTTAAAAAGGTGCTAGAGATAGTTTTGTGCGTCCGGGACTTAAGTGTCTGACCAGTGGTTCCCATATTTTACCACACAGGTTCACGTAGAGTCATATATACCCATAAAAAGAGCCGCATATGGCCCCCGAGCCATAGGTTCCCTACTCATGCTCTAATCCAATGATAGTGCTTTATATTAGAGCTGTCCAATGTCCGATTATGTCATCAGAAATCGGTCCTGATCATTTTCAAAATGTATTCATGTGTATACATTTTCTTAATTGATATCAAGAAGTTTTTGCCATTTCATGCAAATGTTCTGGAAACAATACAAAACTGTTAATTTGGGTTGTAGATATAATTTTTTGATTTGTTTTCTTCTAAATGGATTAAAAGAACTGGATCAAAAGCCCTGAATATTCAGTATTTTGTAGAACTAAAACAATGTTTATTTTATCTTTTATATATATATATATATATATATATATATATATATATATATATATATATATATATATATATATATATATATATATATATATATATATATATATATATATATATATATATATATATATATATATATATATATATATATATATATATATATATATATATATATATATATATATATATATATATATATATATATATATATTAATATATATATTATTATTATTATTACATTTTTCAAAAATATTTTTGAGCTAAAAACACAAAAAATGATTAAAAAATTACAATTATGGATTAAATGAACTGGATTAAAAGGCCTGAATATTCCGTTTTTGATGATCAAAAATATTTTAGTTTTTTTATACATTATTAGTTTTTACAAAATGATTTTTGAACTAAAAACACAGAAACAAATTATTAAAAATGACAATTATTGATTTAAAACGGGGTGAAATCAGAAAATGTAATATACATCCATACTCTTCATTATAATTTGATCCTAAAACAGAAAGTCGTAATTCACTTTCCCGGGCCACACAAATTGATGCAACGGGCCAGATTTGGCCCCCGGACCGCCACTTTGACACCTATGAATTAAAGGATACAACCAACAAAATAAACCCAAAGTATATCAGACAATACGTACATATGCAGTATACTATATAGATATATTTACTCTGGAGCGACAATATAAAAGCCAAGAAAACCCCAATAAACAGAGCTTAATCCATCAAAAATCATTCTAGAGGTCTATTGCAAAACTATAAAATAAAAAAATACAATGTCAGTACATTTTACCCTAAATATTTAAATTTACACAAGTGAAACTAACTTTCCAGAACAAAAAAAAGCAAAAAAATAAGAAACTCAATTCATCACAATGGAATACTTTTTTAAATCTAGATGAAAATCAAATATTTACACGTTATTTGTTCCTTCTGCACAACATATTTGCCCAAAAAAACAAATTCCTCTCTTACTGTTGCATATATTTGATAAAATTTGATTAAAAAATACATTTGGATCTTTCCCCGGTGTCAGCAAATGAAGAAAAAAAATATTTATAGCATATTTAAGTGACTGTTAATAGTAAGGCGGGCATAGGAAGATGTTGTATTGCCACTAGTTTCTTTTTTCAAAGCTACTGCCTAGTATAACTGGCACATTTGTCTTGCAAATAAGACCGTGACTTGTGAATGGCGTTGATGAAGCCACCGCCTCTAAATCACTCCAGTGGGTTTAAGAGGTGGGGGGGGGGGGGGGGGGGGCAGTTTGCTGAGGCCAGCTGGCATGGTGTCATCTCAGCAGTTCTACCCGTGTTGCCCCAACCAAGTGTCCGGGGGTCCCCTTGTTTGTGAAAGAAGCCACTGAACCCCTCTGAGCACATCTGTATGCTTCATCTAAACGCTCAAGCCCCCACCCAATGATGCTACTAACCTCCCAGGGGTCTCCATAGCCCCATTTTGGAAGCGTCAACAGACAAACGCAGATGTCCGTCATACATCTGTTACACTAACCGAGCTCTTTGGCTCCCTTGGCAATTGAACACAAAATCTTACAAAAGGGTAGAATGGGGAAACAAATTCAGTTTTTTTGGGGGGCTAGCTCAGGGGTGGGCCTAACTTATGGACCCGGGGGCCATATTGACTTTAAAAATTTGACAGATGGGCCGGGTGAGCACAAGATATGATACATATAAAAAAGTGCATCCGTTAACAGTACATATGAAACATAAACAGAAAAAAGGGCTAAAGGATTAACATACTTATCACTCATCATTAAAGTAAAAAGTATAAAGTACCAAGTAAAGTAGAAAGTACAAAATAAAGTAGAAAGTACAAAGTAAAGTAGAAAGTACAAAGTAAAGTAGAAAGTACAAAGTAAAGTAGAAAGTGCAAAGTAAACTAGAAAGTACAAAGTAAAGTAGAAAGTACAAAGTAAAGTAGAAAGTACAAAGTAAAGTAGAAAGTACAAAGTAAAGTAGAAAGTACAAAGTAAAGTAGAAAGTACAAAGTAAAGTAGAAAGTACAAAGTAAAGTAGAAAGTATAAGGTACAAACTAAAGTAAAACGTATAAAGTATAAAGTGAAGTACAAAGTATAAAGTACAAAGTAAAGTAAAATGTATAAAGTACAAAGTTAAGTAAAACGTATAAAGTACAAAGTAAAGTAAAAAGTATAAAGTACAAAATCTAGCAAAAAGGAATGTATTAAGAAATATTAAAATGTCATTTAAAAAAAAGATAGAAGGGCTGTAAAACACGAAAAACAAATAAGAGTGGACGGAGCAACTGCCAGTGACGGTGGTAAAAAAAAAAATTATTAAAAAATTGGGACAACGTCGGTGGGCCGGAATAAAAAGCCTACTGGGCCGTATGTGGCCCGCGGACCGTAGTTTGCCCACCAGCCACTGGGCTAGCTGATTATTTCAAATCAGTAAAAATCAAATAAAATAAAGTACAACTTGAAAAAATGAGAGAAATGGCCATTTTTTTGCATAAAGTTCAATTAAATTCTTACGTGAATAAAGCTCTACATTTCCCACCCGTGACAATCCCATTCAGTTTAAAATCCCACCAAATCTTTTGACAAGCGCCTGCTCAATTCCCACTTCTAAATTACATTTGTATTTACCTAGACATTTTCCAGCTGTCAAGTAGATGCTTGGTGTCCATCTCATATAGAAAGGTTCCCTCCCACCACCCCCCGCGTACTTGGAAAACAGCATCAAAATAACCTGATATCTCATTTTTTTAATAAATGAACGACACTCTCAATTTCCACTTAGTATTTGGATTGTAAATAGCTTTTTCAACGCATAGTCAAATGGTAAATGTTGTTAAGGATGACATTCGTGTTTATATGTCATACGGATAGCCGTACCGATGTAATGAGTTACTTTGCATATTGATGATTTTGATACTTTTTAGGAGGGTGCGTGGGTGTCTGTTTACCCATCCGCGGATCATCTCTTCAGCCTCCCTGTCAAGCTAGCAGCTGCCCACTTGTCTGCCTGTCTGTCTGTCTGTTCATGTTTACGTGGGTGTGTGTGGTTGTCCATGGGTACCAGGTGAGTTTCGCCTGCCATGTCTCCGGAGATCCGTTCCAAGCCGTCCCCCTAAAGAGTTGAACCCGTGAGTGCTGCAGATGGTCCGGAGGATTGGAGACAGGGGACCCCAAATGAAAATGGCAAGTGACAAACAAACAAAACAATTGACTGTCCTCGGTGGAATGCTAATTATGGTCCATTTTGTGAATCAATGTTCTCTAAATTGACAGTCGATGGTAGGGGGGCCATATATGGCTCTTTCCATGGGTGCATATGGCTCTCCACTAACCTGTGAGGTAAAATATGGAAATCATTAGTGAGAGAGACAAGTCCCGAATGCATCAATAGGAGCGTCTCATCGACACTGTGGCGTTGAGAATAGCTCTAACACCACTTTAATCATAATTTAGTTTTTCATTACTCTTCTGAATGCATCATCTCATTAATACTGATTGATTACCAACAGAATAACAATGTTGTCAAAAGAATTCAGAAAGTTTATGGTTGAAACCAGCTCTCAAAATCCTATTCATTAGAGAGAGATTAATATCTAAGTACTGTTTAATATCTAAGTACTGTTGAAAACAATAGATATTTAGATATTAAACTCTCTCTCTCTCTATTGAATATCATTTTGAGAGCTGATTTCAACAGTACGTAGATATTAAACAGGGACACCAAAAGGGACATAAAGACCGGGGACCAAAAGACCGGGACCAAACGACCGGGGACCAAAAGACCGGGGACCAAAAGACCGGGGACCAAACAACCGGGGACCAAAAGACCGGGGACCAAAAGACCGGGGACCAAAAGACCGGGGACCAAAAGACCGGGGACCAAAAGACCGGGGACCAAAAGACCGGGTACCAAAAGACCGGGGACCAAAAGACCGGGGACCAAAAGACCGGGGACCAAAAGACCGGGGACCAAAAGACCGTGTACCAAAAGACCGGGGACCAAAAGACCGGGAACCAAAAGACAGGGGACCAAAAGACCGGGGACCAAAAGACCGGGGACCAAAAGACCGGGAACGAAAAGACCGGGGACCAAAAGACCGGGGACCAAAAGACCGGGGACCAAAAGACCGTGTACCAAAAGACCGGGGACCAAAAGACCGGGAACCAAAAGACCGCGGACCAAAAGACCGGCGACCAAAAGACCGGCGACCAAACGTTCGGTCGCGTGTGAGAAATGGTCTTAACATGGCGTGTCTGAAACAAAATGCAACTCTTCTGACCTTTGTCCACGCGCTTTACCGCGGCAAATTTTACGGAGAACCTGTTACGTCAATCAAAACTGAACGTTAACCCCTGTGGAGTACTGACAGATACTTGTGAGAATACCAAAGAAAAATCTTTATCTGACAAATTTACTATGAACAACTTTACAGAATGACTGACAACTCTTTTAACGTGCACGCTAACACCCTAAAAAAAGTGTGTCAATTATTCATGATGTCTGATGTTGATCGAGGTTTGCATGAGAAAAGGCTTGTAAACACTGTGTAATATTAGTGTAACGCTTTTAGATTTAAAAAGAACACCCAAATGCAAGACTTACAAGTTCAAAAAATACCATGTGGGATTTTTACATAGATATATATCAAATACAATAATACTTCTATGGCCGATCAACCGGCCCCATTGTTTTCAATAACTGCCAAGACAGGAGATCAATTATTCACTTTTGGGACTTGGGATGCGGGATCTAGACGCAATCAATGTCAATTTGGCATTTGATCTCTGCCATATCTCCCGCTTCAAATGGGTTGGATCAGACATGGGCAAACTACGGCCAGCGGGCCACATATGGCCCGCGAGGCGTTTTAATCCGGCCCGCCGACGTTGTCCAAATAATGTATTTTTTTCCCCAAGATGGCGGTGTTACGCGGAAACCAGTGGCAGTAGCTCTTATTTGTTTTCCGTGTTTTACAACCCCTCTATTCATTTAAATGACATTTTTATATTTCTTAATAGTACATTCCTTTTTACTTGACTTTGTACTTTATACTTTTTACTTGAATGATGAAGGATGAGTATGTTAATACTTTAGTCCTTTTTTTCTGTTTATGTTTCATATGTACTATTAACGGATGCACTTTTTTATATGTATCGTATCTTGTGCTGTCAATCTAACTATGACTCACGTTTTGGTTTGAGCTAATGCACATAAACACTGCTTAAAAACCAAGAAATAAATATTATGAAAAATAATATTGAATGAAAAAAAAACCTAACATAACGTGTCACTAAAAATGAAGTGAGAACGCTAGTTTTTTTTAAAATTATCCTTTGTATTGTGAAAAATACAACATGGTGTTGCATTACACAATGAATCAACATGGTAAGTTTGAACAAATAAATTAAAAAAATAATAATAATGAAATTGTGTTGTGATACAAAATGCGTATTTAGTAAATTTGGTAAAGACTGGCGTATTTGGCAGCTGCGTATTTATGAAACAAATTTGACGCTTTCAAATCTTTTCAAATTAAACCTTCACCCATAAAAAAAAAAGCTCATCTGGCCATCCTTGGCGAGTCCTAGAGTACGAGTACAAATGTCGCCATTCACGCCAGTCCGGTCCCAGGACAACTCATTAGGTACGAGGTCCTGTCGGCCCACGAACAAGAGAAAGAGAAGGACATTGTGCTGCAGTGTGTGCACTCTGCATGCCACTCACACGGTGGGAGAGCGTAAATGGCCGCTACGCACCGAACACAAAGGCTGACGCGGATTTATGTCGGGTGAGGGTCAGAGGAGGGTCAAATTAAAGCAAAGGCTCGCAATGGCTGTCGATACAAAACGGTGCTCAGACTTTTGGTCGCCGGTCTTTTGGTTGCCGGTCTTTTGGTGACAGAAAGTTTACTGTTGAAACCAGCTCTCAAAATTATATTCATGAAACAGAGTTAAATATCTATGAGAGCAATTTTAATATCTAAGTACTGTTGGATATCTAAATACTGTTGAAACCAGCTCTCAAAATTATATTCATTAGAGAGAGATTAATATCTAAGAGAGAGAGTTTAATATGTAAGTACTGTTTAATATCCAAGTACTGTTGAAAACATTAGATAATTAGATATTCAACTTTTTAAATTTTTTTATGAAATTAATAATTTTGAGAGCTGCTTTCAACGGTATTTAGATATTAAACTCTCTCATGAGCTGGTTTCAACAGTGCTTAGATATTAAACAGTACTTAGATATGAAACATTACTTAGATATTAAACAGTACTTAGATATGAAACAGTAGATAGATATTAAACAGTACATAGATTTTAAACAGCGCTTAGTTATTAAACAGTACTTAGATATGAAACAGTACTTAGATACTAAACAGTACATAGATTTTAAACAGCGCTTAGTTTTTAAACAGTACTTGGATAATATACAGTACTTGGATATTAAATAGTACTTGGATGTTAAACAGTACTTAGAGATTAAACAGTACTTAGATATTAAACAGTACTTAGATATTAAACAGTACTTAGATATTAAACAGTACTTAGATATTAAACAGTACTTAGATATTAAACAGTAATTAGATATTAAACAATACTTAGATATTAAACAGTACTTAGATATTAAACTTCTTTCTTAGATATTAAACACTACTTAGATTTTAAACATTACTTAGATATTAAACTTCTGTTTTAGATATAAAACTTCTCTCTTAGCTATTAAACTTCTCTCTTAGATATGAAACTTCTCTCTTAGGTATTAAACTTCTCTTTTAGATATTAAACACTACTTAGATATTAAACATTACTTAGATATTAAACTTCTATCTTAGATATTAAACAGTACTTAGATATTAAACAGTAATTAGATATTAAACAATACTTAGATATTAAACAGTACTTAGATATCAAACTTCTCTCTTAGATATTAAACACTACTTAGATATTAAACTTCTCTCTTAGATATTAAACAGTACTTAGATATTAAACTTCTCTCTCAGATATTAAACTTCTCTCTTAGATATTAAACTTCTCTCTTAGATATTAAACTCTCTCATGAACATAATTTTGAGAGCTGGTTTCAACAGTAAACTCTCTCTCACCATTTGACCGGCAACCAAAAGACCGGTGACCAAAAGACTGGCGACCAAAAAACCGGCGACCAAAAGTCTGGTTAACGATACAAAACTAACTCTAAACAAGGCAGTCGTCATTTTGTCCGTCCCAGCATGCACCGGTGTGCTGTGTCCGTCGTATACTTTATTGATGTACAAAAAAATAAATAAAAAAATGTGATTGGCGCACTGATAAACGTCAAAGACTGCACTCTACATTGGCTGTGATCGTCGATAAGAATCCCTTGGATTTCGTCTTATTTGGATGCAAATGAAGTAGAGGATTATGTCTCGGGGCTGAGATGTGTGCATTTGAGGCGAAATGGAATTGGCGAGATGGCGATGGCGGCCACCACGGCGGGGCTTTTAATGAGTGCTTGTTTGATTTGGGGAATTGGAAACTGGAAGGTCTTTTTTTTCTTCTCCCCCCTCCACGCTGATTTGGCTCACTTTAGGACGAAAGCAAACAGTGCTGACTCGTGTAGGGGTTTGTTTTCCATCTGACCTTTTTTTCCATTTCCTCTTCCGCAATATTGATGCCAGCGTTAATTTCATATTTCTAATATAACCAGCGGGAGTGATAAAATAAGAAAGTAGGTTAGAAATGCAGCAGTGAAAAAGACTGTTTAGCATAATGCTGATAAACAATATATTAAGGTTATATAGCACGTATTAATGTTTTGTCAGTATTAAGACATTCGCTGCCACTGAGTGAGTTAACAGGCATATATTCTTTATCCTCTCTCCCCAATTTGGTGCGTGATTTTTAAATGCAAAATCTTATTCAGCGCACTCGTGGACGCTTCCAAAAGCAAGACTAAATTTTAAAACAAAATTAGAATTAAGTTTAGTGTAAGGTTAGATTAAATTTATTTTTGAATGTCTGCATCTTAATCCAAGTTCATTTAAATTTGTTTATGTCGTGTTACCAGCACGTTGCCATGCAAAAAGTATCCCCCTCTCACTTCCCTCCTCGAAATGTGTCTGATTTTAGTACTATTAAACACATTTTAGTAATATTAAACACATGTTAGTATTATTAAACACAGTTTAGTACTATTAAACATACTTTAGTACGATTTAACACGTTTTAGTACTATTAAACACATTTTAGTAATATAAAACACATTTTAGTACTATTAAACACATGTTAGTATTATTAAACACAGTTTAGTACTATTAAACATACTTTAGTACGATTTAACACATTTTAGTACTATTAAACACATTTTAGTAATATTAAACACATGTTAGTATTATTAAACACAGTTTAGTTCTATTAAACATACTTTAGTATGATTTAACACGTTTTAGTACTATTAAACACATTTTAGTACTATTCAACACATTTTAGTACTATTAAACACATTTTAGTACTATTAAACACATGTTAGTATTATTAAACACAGTTTAGTACTATTAAACATACTTTAGTACGATTTAACACGTTTTAGTACTATTAAACACATTTTAGTACTATTCAACACATTTTAGTACTATTAAACACATTTTAGTACTATTAAACACATGTTAGTATTATTAAACACAGTTTAGTACTATTAAACATACTTTAGTACGATTTAACACGTTTTAGTACTATTAAACACATTTTAGTACTATTCAACACATTTTAGTACTATTAAACACATTTTAGTACTATTAAACACATGTTAGTATTATTAAACACAGTTTAGTACTATTAAACATACTTTAGTACGATTTAACACGTTTTAGTACTATTAAACACATTTTAGTACTATTCAACACATTTTAGTACTATTAAACACATTTTAGCACTATTAAACACGTTAGTATTATTAAACACATTTTAGTACTATTAAACACATTTTAGTACTATTAAAAACATGTTAGTATTATTAAACACAGTTTAGTACTATTAAACATACTTTAGTACGATTTAACACGTTTTAGTACTATTAAACACATTTTAGTACTATTCAACACATTTTAGTACTATTAAACACATTTTAGTACTATTAAACACATGTTAGTATTATTAAACACAGTTTAGTACTATTAAACATACTTTAGTACGATTTAACACGTTTTAGTACTATTAAACACACTTTAGTACTATTCAACACATTTTAGTACTATTAAACACATTTTAGTACTATTAAACACATGTTAGTATTATTAAACACAGTTTAGTACTATTAAACATACTTTAGTACGATTTAACACGTTTTAGTACTATTAAACACATTTTAGTACTATTCAACACATTTTAGTACTATTAAACACATTTTAGCACTATTAAACACGTTAGTATTATTAAACACATTTTAGTACTATTAAACACATTTTAGTACTATTAAAAACATGTTAGTATTATTAAACACAGTTTAGTACTATTAAACATACTTTAGTACGATTTAACACGTTTTAGTACTATTAAACACATTTCAGTAATATTAAACACATGTTAGTATTATTAAACACAGTTTAGTACTATTAAACATACTTTAGTACGATTTAACACGTTTTAGTACTATTAAACACATTTTAGTACTATTAAACACATTTTAGTACTATTAAACACATTTTAGTACTATTAAACACATTTTAGTACTATTAAACACATGTTAGTATTATTAAACACAGTTTAGTACTATTAAACATACTTTAGTACGATTTAACACGTTTTAGTACTATTAAACACATTTTAGTAATATTAAACATGTTAGTATTATTAAACACAGTTTAGTACTATTAAACACATTTTAGAATTATTCAACACATTTTAGTACTATTAAACACATTTTAGTAATATTAAACACATGTTAGTATTATTAAACACAGTTTAGTACTATTAAACACATTTTAGTACTATTAAACACATTTCAGTACTATTAAACACATTTTTGTACTATTAAACACATTTCTGTACTATTAAACACATTTTGTACTATAAAACCACTAGTTATTTGTTACTTTGGTAAAAGATGGCGAATTAGAACAAATAAAAATGTTTTTCCAATCCAATATCCAGTTTTGGGTGTTTTTTTTCAGAGGGTGGGAACAAATGTATTTGTTTTTTGTTCATTTCTATGGGAAACGTTCATTTGAGTAACTCGACATACGGACTCAGTCCGGGAACGAATTTAGCTCATATCTCGAGGTACCACTGTACTTCAAATAGAAAAAGAACAACTAGATTCAATCAAGCAAATTCTTAATAATTATGCAAAAAGACACTTTATAGCAAAATTCTCACCCAAGGGCCTAACAAAAAGTCAATGAGAAAACTCTTCAGTGGGAAACCATAGCTTCAGAAATGATAAAAAAAACATTAAAAAAAGAAAACAATAAATGATTAATGGCTTTTCATTAAAGAGCCACACCAGGATAATTTTCCCTCAGTGCTGAAGTATGTTTATCGCCCCGAAGCCAATGTCATTAGCGAGAAAGTTCTGCTATCCTTAACACACAAATGAATTTTGTAGTGCGTAACACAAAGCCGTTTTTTCCCCAACAATTACTCTGCTTTTGTCACATGCTATTCACCGTAAAACATTTAAAATCACGTAATTGGACGTTTGGTCGCCGGACGTTTGGTCGCCTAGACGTCTGGTCGCCAGACGTTCGGTCGCTCGGACGTTTGGTCGCTCGGACGTTTGGTCGCTCGGACGTTTGATCGCCCAGACTTTTGGTCGCCGGACGTTTGGTAGCTCGGACGTTTCGTTGCCAAGATGTTTGGCCGCCGAAACATTTGGTCGCCGGACGTTTGGTCCCCGGACGTTTGACAACATGACACTGTTACTGTTGAAATCAGCTCTCACAATTATATTCATGAAAGAGAGAGTTTAATATCTAAGTACTGTATAATATCTAAATACTGTTTAATTTCGAAGTACAGTTGAAACCAGCTCTCAAAATTATAGTCATGGAAGTTTAATATCTAAATTATCTACTGTTGAAATCAGCTCTCAAAATTATATTCATGAGAGTTTAATATCTAAATATCTACTGTTGAAATCAGCTCTCAAAATTATATTCATAAGAGAGTTTAATATCTAAATATCTACTGTTGAAACCAGCTCTCAAAATTATATTCACCCGGGCGACCAAACGTCCGGGCGACCAAACATCCGGGCGACCAAACGTCCAGGCGACCAAACGTCCGGGTGACCAAACGTCCAAGTACCCTAAAGTCATGACGAAAGCCTCTGGATCCTTTGTGTATATACTATCATATATACAACTCCACATGTCTTTGTGTGCGTGGGAGGAAGCCAAACAAACTGCTGAGCAGACATTTGCAAGAAAACAAAGACGCATAGCACCAACCTGCATCGCAAACAAGGCTTATATTGCTAGCGGACGGACCCTCGGGCCCCTCCGACACACGCGTGTACGCACACATCCGAGTGCTGATAAGCCAATGTGACTCACACAAAGCGCCGTGTCCGCTTTATCAAAATCAATAAACGGCCCGCGGCGGGTCGTTTGAGAGCAACGGCGGCAATAACAACGACTACATATTAATGAGCTTGCCGGGGAAAAAGGTCAAGGCTAAAGAAAAAAAATTCTTCTGATGAATATTTAAGTGTGATTAAAATCAGCGTGATCTCTAAAGTGATGGTTGTTTTTGACCAATGGCAAGACCTATAATTAGGCCGGAACTCATTTATTGTTGGTGCTCAGTTGATGCTCAATAAACTGTATAAAAATAAAACAAAACAAAAAAATTCAAATCCCTGCCATGTAAAACTTCTAGAATGCAATTTTTGCAACGAAATATAAATTAAAGGGGAAAAAACTGGACGAGTTGTTAGCGTCTCAGCCTCACACTTCCGAGATTGAGGGTTCAATTCCAAATGGGTTCGGAACTTCCTGTGTGGAGTTTACATGTTCTCCTCAGGCTTGTGTGGGTTTTCTACATGGTAAGCTGGTTGAACGCTGTAAATTTCCCTTAGCTACAAGTGATTGGTTGTCCTTTGTGCCCTGTAATTGGCTGGCCAACGATTCATGGTGTCGTGCCCGAAGCGTGACCGGACATTTGGTTGCCGGTCTTTTGGTCGCCGTTATTTTAGTCATTTTTATCTAAATACTGTTTAATATCTAAGTACTGTTTAATATCCAAGTACTGTTTAATATCCAAGTACTGTTTAATATCCAAGTACTGTTTAATATCCAAGTACTGTTTAATATCTAAGTACTGTTTAATATCTAAGTACTATTTTATATCTAAGTACTGTTTTTTATTATCTAAGTACTGTTTAATATCTAAGTACTGTTTAATATCTAAGTACTGTTTAATATCTAAGTACTATTTTATATCTAAGTACTGTTTAATATCTAAGTACTGTTTATAATATCTAAGTACTGTTTAATATCTAAGTACTGTTTAATATCTAAGTACTATTTTATATCTAAGTATTGTTTTTAAGTACTGTTGAAACCAGCTCTCAAAATTATATTCATGAGTTTGATATCTGAATATCTACTGTTTTTCAACAGTACTTAGATATTAAACAGAACTTAGATATTAAACATTATTGATATTAAACAGTAATAAGATATTAAACAGAAATAAGATATTAAACAGAAATAAGATATTAAACAGAAATAAGATATGAAACTCTCTCTCTCTGTCACCATTTGACCAGCGAAAACATGCATTCTAAAAAGTACCTCACATCTTGTTACACATAAATACATTGATACATAAATCTTTTGCAATCAATGACACCAAACATTCGCCGTCAGTTCCAATTTATTGGCCCTGTTTTGTCCTTAACCAGCCTTTCAGAGCAAAACCGACGTGAAACGTCAGCTACTACTGGAAACCCGAACACTCCAAGGCAATGCGTCAAGAGCGGGTTTCGAACATGGCATGTTTTTATCATGCAATGTTCGCCTTGCAGCCTTCTGTCAACCACAAACACTAAAGCCCAATGTCCTGTTAATAACCAAAAAAAAAACTCTTCTTTACCAATGTTTTTGCCTATAAAAGCATGTATAGAAATACCTCAAGTAGACGGACAAGCTCCTCGACGGAGGTTGCACAAGTACAAGTCATTTAAATCCCCTCATAAAGAGCGAAAAAATGTATTTTACAGTGTTGAGGGATTAGTCTTAACTGGCCTCTCAGAGTTCATGGCTGGATGGGCTTAGGCACGGCTGCGTAACAGGTTTAGCGTGGCGTGAAAATGCCATCAAACGCTTCAAAAATGTTTGTTTTCTCCCCGAGAATTAACTTCCAAATACACATCACAGCCGGACATATTGAAGGCGATGTATCTGTTGGAGGCGGAGCTATATGAGCCACCTCCAGGATGTATGGATTGTGTAAAAAGAAGGGGAACATTCTTCTTATTTTAAGAGGTAAACAGACTTGAATGCAGAGGTGAATGAAGTCTTTAAAAAAAAGAACAAATGGAGTGAATAGGAGAGGGGTGTGAAGTTGTAAATTGTAACCTAGAGGCGTGGCCTGCTGATGAATGGAGCCATCAGGCCGGGCAGAGGCATCGAGCAGCCTGCCATCTGCTTGCCCATTACTACAATGGAGTGTTTGACTCTTTTCCCCGCTGTACTGGCACCGTCAAACATTGATGTGTTTCTAATCCAATGCCGTCTTCTTCCCCAAATCAGTTCCGGGGGTTGGAAATTCAGGCGGACGGACAGCCGTCTGTGCGGGTTGGAGAATAATTGCCTGGAGATGGAAACTCGGGAATGCGCCGAGGCGAGGGCAGGACAAAAATGGCAGCAAAATACATGTAATGGTACAGACGATCCCCTACTTACGAACGAGTTAGTTGAAAGTGTTCATAAGTTGAAAGTGTTCATAAGTTAAAAGTGTCCATAAGTTAAAAGTGTTCAAAAGTTGAAAGTGTTCAAAAGTTGAAAGTGTTCATAATTTGAAAGTGTTCATAAGTTGAAAGTGTTCATAAGTTGAAAGTGTTCATAAGTTGAAAGTGTTCGTAAGTTGAAAGTGTTCGTAAGTTGAAAGTGTTCATAAGTTGAAAGTGTTCATAAGTTGAAAGTGTTCATAAGTTGAAAGTGTTCATAAGTTGAAAGTGTTCATAAGTTGAAAGTGTTCATAAGTTGAAAGTTTTCATAAGTTGAAAGTGTTCATAAGTTGAAAATGTTCATAAGTTGAAAATGTTCATAAGTTGAAAGTGTTCATAAGTTGAAAGTGTTCATAAGTTGAAAGTGTTCATAAGTTGAAAGTGTTCATAAGTTGAAAGTGTTCATAAGTTGAAAGTGTTCATAAGTTGAAAGTGTTCATAAGTTGAAAGTGTTCATAAGTTGAAATTGTTCATAAGTTGAAAGTGTTCAAATTGAAGTTGATTCAGTGCTATATTTTGTATTATAATGTATGTTTAAGGTCTATCTAAGTATATTGAAGGTTTATATAAGTGCATTTGTATGTTTAAGGCTTGTATAAGTAACCAGCATTGGTTTGTACTGAAAAAAAACATTTCATAAAATGGATAGAATACATAAAGTACTGTATACATACATTAGAAAGATGGAGAGAGATATTTACTAGAAACTGTCCGAAAGAAGCTATCTAATGTCCGAATTTAATCTTCTTTTTTTCATCATAAATGATGCGGTAGCACTGTATGGCATCATTCAATCAATTTGCAACCTTTGTGCAACGTTCAATATTTGGGTCCTTCTTTCTGTTTATAAATGGTACTGATGGTCGAACGATTCAAATTGTAGTATTCTCGTGCAACGCTCACCACTTTCTCACACACATCAAGGGCTATTATTGCCACTTTGGTTTCAAATGAGAATCCGAGTAAATTCATTGAGTAGATTCATTGAGAATCCGAGTAAATTTAGTGCAGTTTGTGCCCCCCAAGCCACCCTTGTGTTGTCCCATTTGAATTTAAACTTTGTATGGCCAATAGACGAGTGAGTGTGAAATAGCTCCGCATGCCATTCCCAACAAACCAAAACAGCACTGTGTCCAAGCCAATCACATAAAATGATCAAACTAAATAGCATGGATGCTGTAAAAATGACTTTACAGGGGAACAAATGGCTCTTGTGGAGACTTTCCAGAGCCCCATTCTGAATTAATAACACCGTTGAGATTGTGCAGACGGTTTGGAGAGAAGGACGGACCCCGTCATCTCCTAATTTGATTCCCGGCCATCTAACCTCATTGCGGGTTTAGCTTGGCCTTAGAAGGCGCCGGGTCAGTGGCGGAGAGGCAACAGAAATAGGCACCTGTCCTGAACTCCCTGAGTCATTATCCCCGACCTTTAGAAAAGCTCTCCAACACACACACAGACAACATAATGTGAGTCAACCCCTAACCCAGACATGGGCAAACTACGGCCCGCGGGCCATATACAGCCCGTTAGGCTTTTTAATCCGGCCCGCCGAAATTGTCCAAATAATGTTTTTTTAAACATTTTTCCCCAAGATGGCGCCGTCACACGGAAGTCAGTGGCAGTAGCTCTGTCCACTCTTATGTTTTTCGTGTTTTACAGCCTCTCTATCTTTTTTTTAAATGACATTTTAATATTTCTAAATACATTTCTTTTTATTTTACTTTGTACTTTCTACTTTAATGATGAGTGATGAGTATGTTAATACTTGAGTCCTTTTTTTCTGTTTATGTTTCCTATGTACTGTTAACGGATGCACTTTTTTATTTGTATCGTATCTTGTGCTGACCCGCCCCCCCTGCCTTAGCCCTTTGGAGAGTCCAGAAGTCAGGCCTGCTGACTGACAGACATGGGGATTAATCACAGAGAATCTCACGCTTGCATGGGCACAGCTTCCTCACTTTTTCCCGATGATTCGGAATTAAGATTGTATCCTCTCGCACATCTGACTCATTCGAATCCATCCCCCCAAAAAGACAGCGTCTAAGAGTGCAGAAAGCATGGAGGAGCTGTCTCCCCTGAGACAACATTAGCCCAGGAGACTGAGAAGGGTCCGACTATGAGGTGTAGACCAACCTTCATTCTCTCCATTTCGAAGTAAGAGAACTTAAAATACAGCAAGGTGTTGAAATACTATGGTCATTTTTATTAAAACAAATTAAAGTCTTAGTATACTTTTAGCCCGCGACAAGGCCAGACAGCTCGCTAAGCAGACACATCGAGACTATTAGTATATTAATTGTAATTTCTTGTAAACTAGTATAAAATGTGGGATGGGCACAGGCGAGGAAATTTTGTCTATACCAGGGGTGGGCAAACTTTTGGGCCCGGTAGCCACATTGGTTTTAAAAATTTGACAGATGGGCCAGGTCAGCACAAGATATGATATATATAAAAACTGCATCCGTTAATAGTACATATGAAAAATAAACAGAAAAAAGGACTAAAGTATTAACATACTCATCACTCATCATGAAAGTAAAAAGTATAAAGTACAAAGTAAATTAAAAAGGAATGTATTATGAATATTAAAATGTCCTTTAGACAGATAGAAGGGCTGTGAAACCCCAAAAAACAAATAAGAGTGAAAAAGAACATTATTTGGACAGGCCGTATGTGGCCCGCGGGCCGTAGTTTGCCCATGTCTGTTCTAAATACACACAAAAACAGGACGTTTCGTTCTGTCACCCAGGAACACATAAATGAAAAACAAGTACACACATGCCAATAATACACAACTTATTGATAATGTTGATATTATATATTTAGATATTAATGCTCTGACAAACTATCTCTCTCTATTATGATTATAATTTTGAGAGCGAGCGAATTGTCCGGCGCCGAAATGTCTGTCCGACAAACTGTCCAGCGACCAAACGTCCGGGGACGAAACGTTCAGGAACAAAACATCCGGGGACGAAACATCCTGGAAAGAAGTGTCCGTCGACCAAGTGTCCGTCGACCAAGTGTCCGTCGACCAAGTGTCTGTCGACAAAACGTCCGGGTACCGCCTAGCTTTATTAGCACAAAGCACACCAGATAAATAACGCCCGTTAAATACTAAAAAGGAAATAAAGGGCGAGAGATGGGGTGTGTATAACAACATTGCAGCATCTTTTTATTTTACTGTGATCGTGGGATGGTCTGGAGAGTTACATTAAGAAGACAAAGCACAACATAGATATTAAGGTGTAAAGTAGTGAAAATACTTTTAACATCAAAACAGGATTGTTTGGAAAAATACTTTTTCTACGAGTGCTGGAAAACGGGGTTCTCTATTGTCCATTGAGTGCTCCCGGTGGATCACCCTGGTACTGCTAAGGCCTCATACGGGGAAAAGTGTCACTGCCTTTGGATAGTTGTGTTTTTTTTTGTGTTATTTTTGATTTTTTTTCCAAGTGTTGTGCTGATTAGTTGTTCTCTTCTTGATCTTACTGTAGTTTTTCCCTCAGTCAATAATCTCACACAGTCTTGATTGCGCTGCCATTTTTCTTCCCGTATATTCTTTAACCGCCGGTCCTCAACTTGGTCTGGAGATAAACAAAAAGCAAATTTTATAATAAAATATTAACAGACGAGAGGAGAACAAGCAGGTTAGACGAGACAAATAGAAAATTGAGCAGAGATGGCGGCGGGGCATGAAAGGGGGAGGGGCCGGGTAGAGCCATTCAGGGACAACCCAAAGGGCAACGGATTTCATGTTTGTGATAAGTGCGACCATAAATCCCTGCACTGGTTGTCAATAATCATTTGAACTGGCCTGCTGTGGCTAAAGATGAACACTGCGTAGAAGGGAGGGATGGTGATGGAGAAATGGAGGATCCTGCTAGAAGGAAATCATCACAGAGAGTCATGGGATATAGCTGGTGGATTAAACAGGTTCAAGTCCGACATTATTGATCAATTCGTTAAAATGCCACTTGCTTACGCCGGTGGTTGGACGGTTGGTCGCCGGTGTTTAGGACGCCGGTCTTTTGGTGGCTGGGTCTTTTGGTCGCCGGTCTTTTGGTCGGCGGTCAAATGGTGACAGAGTTTACTGTTGAAATCAGCTCTCAAAATTATATTCATGAAAGAGAGTTTAATATTTAAGAGACAGAATTTAATATCTAAGTAATGTTTAATATCTAAATACTGTTTAATATGTAAGTACTGTTTAATATCTAAATACTGTTTAATATGTAAGTACTGTTTAATATGTAAGTACTGTTTAATATCAAAATACTGTTTAATATGTAAGTACTGTTTAATATGTAAGTACTGTTTAATATGTAAGTACTGTTTAATATCTAAGTACTGTTTAATATCTAAGTCCTGTTTAATATATAAGTACTGTTTAATATCTAAGTACTGTTTATTATCTAAGTCCTGTTTAATATCTAAGTCCTGTTTAATATCTAAGTACTGTTTAATATCTAAGTACTGTTTAAAATCTAAGTACTGTTTAATATCTAAGTAGTGTTTACTATATAAGTACTGTTTAATATCTAAGTACTGTTTAATATCTAAGTCCCGTTTAACATCTAAGTACTGTGTAATATCTAAGTACTGTTGAAAACAGTAGATATTTAGATATTAAACTCTCTCGAATAGAATTTTGAGGACTGGTTTCAACAGTACTTAGATATTAAACAGTACTTAGATATTAAACAGTACTTAGATATTAAACAGTACTTAGATATTAAACAGTACTTAGATATTAAACTCTCTCTCATGAATATCATTTTGAGAGCTGATTTCAACAGTAAACTCTGTCACCATTTGACCGGCGACCAAAAGACCGGCGACCAAGTGACCGGCGACCAAAAGACCCGCGACCAAAAGACCGGCGATCAAACGTCCAGTCACGGCTTACGGCAGTCTACAGCTAATGAGTAATTCCGCTTTCCTGCAAATTGGCCTTTGTTTGGTAACATGCTAAGTTGCCGATGACAAAGAGGACAAGACTATTGGGTCAGTCGACTTGAAAGGTCAATCGAACATGTTGGTTCTAATTATTGGACAGCGGGAGGAAAGTTTGTTCCTTTGAGCTGTAACTAATCTTGTTTTGTCTGCAATTTCCAGAAGCGGAAATTGAAGGATGCTCATTTTTTTTTCACTTTCCACACCATCTATTTATCGTCCAGAGAGTCTTAGCCAAGTCAATCGATGGGAGGAAGCAAGGTATTGTTGTTCAGTCTCCCATCCAACGAGCGCGTGTTTGTCCTTTCCAATTGTTCGGGAAGAGGCTAAAAGTCGACGGCATCGATAAGACAACAGCTTCAAGGTGCCAATTCTCCGTGACCAATTGGGACTCTTCTACGTTTTCATTCCGCCAATTAGAATTGACTGAGGCTGCCCGACACCTTTGGTCACCGGTCTTTTGGTCGCAGGTCAAATGAAATTAGATATTAAACCAGGCATGGGAAAACTACGGCCCGTGGGCCGGATGTGGCCCGCGAGCCGTAGTTTTCCCCTTTTAATCCGGCCCGCCGACGTTGTCCAAATAACGTTTTTTTTCCCCCCGAAGATGGCGCCGTCACGCGGAAGTCATTGGCAGTAGCTCTGTCCACTCTTATTTGTTTTTCGTGTTTTCCAGCCCCTCTATCTTTTATTTAAATTACATTTTAATATTCTTAATAGATTTCCTTTTACTTTAATGATGAGTATGTTAATACTTGAGTCCTTTTATTCTGTTTATGTTTCATATGTACAGTTAACGGATGCACTTTTTTTATATATATCGTATCTTGTGCTGACCCGGCCCATCAGTCAATGTGGCCCCCTGGCCCCAAAATTTGCCCACCCCTCTATCAAACAGTACTTCGATATTAAACTCTCTCTCATGAATATAATTTTGAGAGCTGGCTTTAACAGTAAACTCTCAGTCACATTTGACTGGCGACCAAAAGACCAGCGACCAAACATCCGAGCACCCTTTGTCGAGGTTATAGTGAGGAGGTACTTCAGCTATTAGTAAAACAGAAACGGGGCTTATCAGAAACGAAATCGAGGCATAAATTCGTCCCAAAATGTCCGATTCATTCGTCAACACCCTTGAGAGGAATGGCGCCTGAGCTAGTCTGTCTGCTTTGGACTTATTTGTGCAAGCTGCTGCTTCTTCATTGTCACACATGCAAAGCTTTAAGAGCACAAACATAGCTCCAGGGCGTGAGGCAGAGCGACAGAAGGGTCAAGGGAAGAAATGAAGTGGACAAGGGAAAGATAGGGAGCAAGGGCCACTCATGCGGCGGGAATACCCAATGAGGAAGCACGGCGGCGGCGGCAACGGCGGACGGAGATCGGGCCCAGAGATAAACTCGCCGAGGGGGAACGAGAGGAGAGGGGAAGAGCTTGCCTTTATCCCGCTTGCCCTTCGGCTGTCTTCGACTCACTGCTTGCTGTCTGGACGTGTTAAGTGCCGAATGCATTAGAAATGAGAGTGAGGACGATAGGAGATGGCGAGCGGGGCATTAAAGGCAGTGGAAGCGGGTCCGAATGTCATCAACGACTGCAGTGATAAGAGTAATTATAGGCGAGAAAAGCCTGCTGTTGTCCCGCCAGGCTCGGTCGGAAGAGTCTATTTTAAAATGGTGACAGAGTTTACCATGACCGGACGTTTGGTCGCCCAGTCTTTTGGTCACCAGACGTTTGGTCGCCCGGACGTTTGGTTGCCAGTCAAATGGTGACAGAGTTTACTGTGGAAAACAGCGCTCAAAAATATATTTATGAGAGAGAGTTTAATTTCTAAATATCTACTGTTGATTCATGAGAACTGTTAAAACCAGCTCTCAAAATTATATTTACGAGTGAGAGTTTAATATATAAGTACTGTTTTATATCTAAGTACTGTTTAATATCTAAGTACTGTTTAATATCTAAGTACTGTTTAATGTCTAAGTACTGTTTAATATCTAAGTACTGTTTAATATCTAAGTACTGTTTAATATCTAAGTACTGTTTAATATCTAAGTACTGTTTAATATCTAAATACATTTTAATATCTAAGTTTATTTGACCGGCGACCAAAAGACCAGCGACCAAACGTCCGGTCACGTTAGAGGAGTCAGCCCTGCGAGTTTTATTTCAGATTGAAGAATAAAGGTCAAAGCAAAGCGGCCCAATTGGAGTGGAAAGTCCCCTTCGGCTCATGGGCGGTGTCAGAAAGGAACCGTTTGATATTCGTACGCCAGTGTGATAAAGCGGTGTAAAACATCGCAATGGTGGCGACCGTTATCAGCATGGTTCCTTCTTCCGTTTTTCTTCATATCTAAGCTTTTTTTTTGCCAAAGTGACTCTTTGGCACTTAATGACTTGAGAAACAAGTCAGATAAAGCTCAGACAAGAACGAGTGTGTTTGGCGATTGCCATGGGGCGATAAACACGGGGCCAAATTACCATATCGTCGGCAGGCTGGTTTCACAACAATTTACAAAATGGTGTAACGGCACCCTGACGAGGCTACAGGTTGCTGCTGCTAAAACGCATTGCGCCCACGGCATGAATAAAACATCCTTGCAATTTACATGATGCCAAGCTTAAAAACCTGCTCGCATGTGACTTTCATATCTAATACTAATGCCTGTGAGCCTATGCGGGAGCCGTTCACCTCATTTGCTGTAAAAACAATAAAATTGCAAAAGAGAAAAAAAAAAATCTAATAAAAAAAATCCTTCTTGGATGTAAATCACTCTTTTTTTGGAAGGCAACTCTTGGTAAGTGCGCGGAAATCAGGTTAGTATCCACCTGAGTGACTTTAGTACGACTGCATTTTAACCTGACACGAAGGGAAGAGACTTATGCGGAGAGGAATGGCGTCCAAGTGAAATGGCATTAAAAACACACAGGGGTAGCCATACATGTCGGCAGGTGTTAGGGAAACAAGGCATTAGAACTAGGTTTTCTTTAGGGACTCAAAAACACATGGAAATTATACTGCATGGTGGCATCTGAGGTTATAAGGTGAAGGGGACAGTTGTTTAGTAGGTACATTTTTGAAATATTTAGCTTTTGCATACCTGTCAAGGTGCTCGGACGTTTGGTCTCCGGTCTTTTGGTAGCCGGTCTTTTGGTTGCCGGTCAAATGGCGACAGAGAGTTTACTGTTAAAACCAGCCCCCAAAATTATATTCATGAGAGAGTTTAATATCTAAGAGAGAGAGAGAGTTTAATATCTAAGAGAGAGAGTTTAATATCTAACAGAGAGAGTTTAATATCTAAGAACTGTTTAATATCTAAGTACTGTTTAATATATAAGTACTGTTTAATATCTAAGTACTGTAAACATATCCAAGTACTGTAAATATATCTAAGTACTGTAAATATATCTAAGTACTGTTTAATATCTAAGTACTGTTTAATATCTAAGTACTGTTTAATATCTAAGTACTGTTTAATATCTAAGTACTGTTTAATATCTAAGTACTGTTTAATATCTAAGTACTGTTTAATATCTAAGTACTGTTTAATATCTAAGTACTGTTTAGTATCTAAGTACTGTTGAAAACAGTAGATATTTAGATATTCAAGAGATAGATATTCTTTAGATATTCTCTCTCTTGAATATAATTTTGTGAGCTCGTTTCAACTTGTACTTAGATAAATTACAGTACTTAAATATTAAACAGTATTTAGATATTAAACTCCCTGTCTTACATATTAAACTATCTCTCTTAGATATTAAACACTCATGAATATAATTTTGAGAGCTGGTTTTAACAAAAAACTATCTTCGACAATTTGACCGGCGACCAAACGTCCGGTCACGACCTGTAAACCTCGGCCAACCCCTTATGAATGATTGTAATTCCGCTATTAAGTGAAAATAAACCATACAAATGCAACGAGCCACATATTTACTCAAATGAGACTAAAAGTCTAAAATGTTCGCCAAAGTGGACGTAGTAGCGCCCAATCAGTCGGTGTGCCTTTTGTATGCACTAAATTCAAGATTCTGTTGTTGTCACTGTATGGCGCTGACAGCTTGACTGTTTTGGTACATTGCTTGCTGACGTGCTATTTCTATATAGTGAAAAACATACTTAAAAGAAATCCCGTACAAAAGTTGTTATATGGCGTTATACAACTTGAAATATATTGAAAAGAAGTATAAAATATGGGAAAAACGTATACCTTGACAGGTATGCTTTTAAACTCATTGGCTATTATTGATAGCAATAGGCGTCCAATCCATTTTGTCTGGGAGAGGCTAACACATACCTGTCAACTTGTACGTTTTATACGTATTTTATACGTTTTTTTTACCATTTCAAATCATGTACGCCGTACACCGACTTCTGTACGGGGATTTTTTTTTTTAAATCACCAATATTTATGAAAACCGATCTCAACAAGACCGTTTTGGCTAAAATCCAGATAGTCTCGTAGGCTGGTAGCCAACGACGCTATTGTCATCGATCGTTACTATTGTCACGGTATACCAGCAAAAATGATCCACAATCGTATGTATTTTTTTTTAGTGGTGCGTACGGCAATATCGATTTAAGGATGACATGCGCATGCGTAGATATACATAGAGTAAATTTCGTGGAAGCAAGCATGGAGGAGCCACATAGTAAGAAACGAGTTACCGCGAGTAAACATGCGTCGTACGGTGTTTGTAAGGTTTTTTGGGGGTTTGTATGGGGAATAATTATCATTTATAAGGGCAGTTATCGGCAGAGGTCGACAGGTATGCTAACATTTCCCAGCCAAAACAGATTGAACGTCTATCCGCGTCAGTGACATTTGAACAATTCAACGGTTTACTAAATTCTCACAGGGTGAAGTGTAGAAAACTTACATGTCGTCTGTTTTGAAAGCTGCATTCTTATTCATCTTTTCAAACAAAACAAGCGAGTTATTTTCAGCATGGCAACAGAATATTACCACGTGCAAAGCCAGCCACTCTACGGATTTCAACAAGCAGACACCATGTGGAATATGTGGGGAGGAATAAAACACGGTGTTATTCCGCATCCAAAGCTCTCACCTGTTTAGTATTGTTGACACACTGCAGGTACATGGCTGCAATGTTGGAGCACAGGAGAGTTTTGCCAGCGTTTTCTTTGTAGCACGCCAAGATCTGGCCCTGCAAGTCGGTGCATACCGGAAATGTCTCGTAGCGCCTGTGAAAAAGACAGAAAGCCATGTAATTAGGGAACTGAAGATAAAAAAAAAAATGCCAAAGAGGTGCTGATGGGATGTGAAAATGAGAATACATACAGTCATCAGCATCTGGGGTGTTTTACTGACTGGGTAGCTCTCATTGTGATTGATGTCGAATCGATTTTAATTGTTTGGAATGCCGGTGAATGATGACGATCTAGTGCTATTGACGGTGAAAATTGATTTTGAGGCCTGTGACCAAGAGGAACGACAGGCCGTTGGTGCTCGGACGTTTGGTCGCGGGTCTTTTTGTCACCGGTCTTTTGGTCCCACTTGGCTGCCGGTCAAATTGTGACAGAGAGTTTACTGTTGAAATCAGCTCTCAAAATTAGATTCATGAAAGAGAGTTTAACATCTAAGAGACTTTAATATCCAAGTACTGTTTAATATCGAAGTACTGTTTAATATCTAAGTACTGTCTAATATCTAAGTACTGTTTAATATCTAAGTACTGTTTAATATCTAAGTACTGTCTAATATCTAAGTACTGTTAAATATCTAAGTACTGTCTAATATCTAAGTCCTGTTTAATATCTAAGTACTGTTTAATATCTAAGTACTGTATAATATCTAAGTCCTGTTTAATATCTAAGTACTGTTTAATATCTAAGTACTGTAGAAAACAATAGATATTTCGATATTAAACTCTCTCTCATGAATATAATTTTGAGAGCTGGTTTTAACAGTATTTAGATATCCAACAGTACTAGGATATTAAAATTGCTCTCTTAGATATTAAACTCTTTTTCATGAATATAATTTTGAGAGCTAGTTTCAACAGTATTTAGATATTCAACAGTACTTAGATATTAAAGTTGCTCTCTTAGGTATTAAACTCTCTCATGAATATAATTTTGAGAGCTGGTTTCAACAGTAAACTCTCTGTCATCATTTGACCGACGACCAAAAGACCGGTCACGCAGGCCTCGCTGTCAAAATGGAGCAGATGTCCATCACCTCAATGGTAGCAAATTTGAGGGACACCACGCTGCTCATTGAGTACTACTTCAGCCCATGGTAAGAAGACCCTTAAGCCTCAATAAATTCTGCTATCATTACAGTAAAAAAAACCCCAAAGTATGAATGAGCATTCCAAAGAATTGCGGAATTCACAGAAAAAAATAGACCATTTTAAAGAAGGACAAGGCAAGATGTTAAATAAATGACTTCAGCCTCAAGGAAGAAAGAACCATCGCTATCTTGAGAGCACATTGGAGAGTCCAGTGTAAAAATCAATGTATTGTATTTTTTCAAAACACCAATAGAAAGGATTTGAATTACAGCAGCAGTAACGCTTTGGCAAAATGACTCGTTAGTGGGTTTTTTAGCAACCTAAAAAGGGGGTGTAGTAAAATTTGAGTGCAAAGCATCTTTTTTCAAGACAAGCCATCGCCCACTCAATACACTAACTGCATCCCCAAGGCCTACTGTGTCCAAACTGGAATTTTCCAGATGCCAAGGCTCCCTTTATGCTACGCTCGACTTCAGCATGGCGCGTCAGTGTCCTACGTTTAAATGCTTTTGTCTGACGCTTCATATAGCCCATAAAGATCTGTAACGACGACACGTAGCACGTGAGGGCTATTATGCTAATAGCGGCGTCATCATTTTATTCACGCCAGTGCCCAGGAAACTCCATCGTTTGCACTAAAACGTCCATGAAAGGTCTTTTTGTGGGACATCAGCCACTCGGAGCCGGGTCTCCCCCCACCTGTCGTCACAATCAGATGTTTCAGTCGCCCCCTCCTCATGGGGAGAGAAATGATCCCCCCGTTAGATGCAAAGCTGGGGATTGCTGAAACGACAGGTCATTACCCAGGGTGCAATGCAGCAGGAAACGGATGCGCTTGGCTTGAATATCATGGCATTGGTTTGGAACGTCCTTGCCTTTGCGGGTAATCGCTGCGTAGCCGTCAAAGGGTCACACGGGAATGGAAAAAGGAGGCGTAATCCGGGTGTAATGATAGGTGTCATTTGGGTCTAACGTGGTTTTGTTAGAAATCCTGAATCCAAATACACCTATACGGTCGCCGGACTTTTGGTCCCTTTTTGGTCTCTTTTTGTCGCCGGTCTTTTGGTCCCTTTTAGTCGCCGGTCTTTTGGTCGCCGGTCTTTTGGTCGCCGGTCTTTTGGTCGCCGGTCTTTTGGTCGCCGGTCTTTTGGTCGCCGGTCTTTTGGTCGCCGGTCTTTTGGTCGCCGGTCTTTTGGTCGCCGGTCTTTTGGTCGCCGGTCTTTTGGTCGCCGGTCTTTTGGTCGCCGGTCCTTTGGTCGCAGGACGTTTGGTCGCAGGACGTTTGGTCGCCGGTCTTTTTGTCGCCGGCCTTTTGGTCGCCGGCCTTTTGGTCGCCGGCCTTTTGGTCGCCGGTCAAATGGTGCCAGAGAGTTTACTGTTGAAACCAGCTCTCATAATTATATTCATGAGAGAGACTTTAATATCTAAGAGAGTTTAATATCTAAGAGAGTTTAATATCTGAGTACTGTTTAATTTCTAAGTACTTTTTAATATCTAAGTACTGTTTAATATCTAAGTACTGTTGAAAACAATGGATATTTAGATATTAAACTCTCAGGAATATAATTTTGAGAGCAGTTGTCAACATTACTTAGATATTAAACAGTACTTAGATATTAAACAGCACTTAGGTAATAAACATTACTTAGATATTAAACTCTCTCATGAATATAATTTGAGAGTTGGTTTCATATGTAAACTCTCTGTCACCAAAAGACCGGCGGCCAAAAGACCGGCGACCAAACGTCATGTCACGTACGTACACAATGTTTCCGGATCAGGGCAATGAAGAACAGATATCTGTGCACCCTTGCTCGTATGGATCTTGGCACTCATTCATTACGCCGCCTGTTGGCACGGACCGAGTCGAGATGAAGCGCTAATTACTTTCTGAGGCGTCCGTGCTAATGCCAGGTGCATCCCGCTGATACAAAGCACAGTGTTTATCACCAGTAATAGACTCTTAATGGAGAGAAAAGGGACGGAGAATGAAGAGATGCATTTTTTTTTGTTTTGTGCTGGCTCCAGAGTAAATTTTGCTTAAATTAATCTTGGCGACAAGAGCACCGCGACGCATACAATCCAATATCATCTATTATAAAATGAACAGAAAAGTAGAAGCTAGGCCAAGAAAACTACGTCCCGCGGGCCACATACAGCCCGTTAGGCTTTTTAATCTGGTCCGCCGATGTTGTCCAAATATTTTTTTTTACCCAAGATGGCGCCGTCACGCGGAAGCCAGTGGCAGTAGCTCTATCCACTCTTATTTGTTTTTTATGTTTTTCTAGCTTTTTTTAAATTACATTTTAATATTTCTTAATACATTCCTTTTTACTATACTTTGTACTTTATACTTTTTATTTTACTTTGTAGTATAAACTTTTTACTTTACTTTGTACTTTTTTACTTTACTTTGTAGTATAAACTTTTTACTTTACTTTGTACTTTTTTACTTTACTTTGTACTTTTTATTTTACTTTATACTTTAGTTGGTATTTTATACTTTAGTTGGTACTTTATACTTTAGTTGGTATTTTATACTTTAGTCGGTACTTTAAACTTTAGTTGTTACTTTACACTTTACTTTGTACTTTTTACTTTACACTTTACTTTGTACTTTTTACTTTATACTTTACTTTGTACTTTACTTTGTACTGTATGCTTTACTTTATACTTTACTTCATACTTTACTTTGTACTTTATACATTTAATTTCACTTTGTACTTTATACGTTTTATTTCACTTTGTACTTTATACGTTTTATTTCACTTTGTACTTTATACGTTTTATTTCACTTTGTACTTTATACGATTTATTTCACTTTGTACTTTATACGTTTTATTTCACTTTGTACTTTATACGTTTTATTTCACTTTGTACTTTATACGATTTATTTCACTTTGTACTTTATACGTTTTATTTCACTTTGTACTTTATACGTTTTATTTCACTTTGTACTTTATATTTTTTACTTGAATGATGAGTATGTTCATACTTTAGTCCTTTTTTTCTGTTTGTTTCGTATGTACTGTTAACGGATGCACTTTTTTATATGTATCATATCTTGTGCTGACCCGGCCCATCTGTCAAATTTTTAAAGTCAATGTGGCCCCCGGGACCAAAAGTTTGCCCACCCCTGGGTTACACTCAAGTCCACTGAGAAAAGGTTTATTCGTTGATTGGAAGCCAAAGAAGGGTACGGGTTGCCTTATTTGGCTGCTAATCAACTAAACTCAAACACAACGCTAACATCGGTCACTGCCAATTGATGTAATTGTATGCTCGCTCTACCTTTGCAAGGTTATAGAAGACTTTTCAATCTCTGCATCGGCTGTAAGACCTGCATATTGATCGCAATATGTCCGCCACTCTCCATCAATAAGTCGCTTAGTCGTGCGAGTAGAGCGAGTATTTCCCCGCCATGCCAATGTGCTGACGTCGGTTTAATGTAGTCATGGACACCTTGAGGAAGCAGACATTTTGAAAGGAAGCGAGCAGGTAATCTGTCGCTGCTAATTGCATGCTAGTGAGCAACTCTGCTCCCCCTTTCGACCTTCTATGCTCTTTTTCTCAGCGTTTTCTTCTCCTCAAGCCCAATTCCATCTTTTGCCCGGCCTTCATTGTATTGGCCTAGCCTTTTTTTGGCTACTTCAGCATCTCGCCGTGGCCTCTGTGCTCTCACGGCTTTGTGATTTATGACACGGCTCTGCGAATGTGTAATGTGGATATCTGCAGTGAAGCAGCCTCCTCCCCTCTTTGTCGCTTTGACTGCTTCTATCAGTGCATCAAGGCAAGAAAGACTCACTGTGTTTGTGTGCTTTTACTGCCGCTGATTGGGTGAAATATACTATCGCTGGGTAACCAACATCTAAACTTTTCAGCCGGGGGGCCACATTGACTTTAAAAAATTGACAGATGGGCCGGGTCAGCACAAGATACGATACATATAAAAAAAGTGCATCCGTTAATAGTACATATGAAACATAAACAGAAAAAAATGGACTCAATTGTAAACATACTCTTCACTCATCATTCGGGGCAAAAGTATAAAGTACAAAGTCAAGTCAAAAGTAATGTATTAAGAAATATTAAAATGTCATTTAAAAAAAGATAGAGGGGCTGTAAAACACGAAAAACAAATAAGAGTGGACACAGCTACTGCCACTGGCTTCCCCGTGATGACGCCATCTTGGGAAAAAAAATATATTATTTGGACAACGTCGGCTGGCCGGATTAAAAAACCTAGCGGGACGCATGTGAACCGCAGGCCGTAGTTTGCCCATTGCTGGTGTAACCCTTCATTCATCAAACTTGGTAGCCATTCTAACAAATTTAAAATTTGGAAACTTAGTATTGAACACATTATTGCAGCATAGTCTTGTTTTCTATGTTGCAGTTGAAACCTCAAAATTGAACTGATGTACAAAAGCAGATTTGTTGAATTTTGGGATGCAAAAGGACAGTTTCAAAAAAAAAAATCTTCCTAAAATTAATCAGAAAAAAAAGTTTGATTAGATAGTAATTCTGATATTTTGTACCAATTCCATATTGTTTTTTGAGGTTATTCCAAGGCAGACCTTGAAATGTTAGGCTATCAATGAACTGCCACAATAGGCTAAATTTCAATCCATTTGGAATCAAATCAATTATTTGCTCCAATAAAGATGCACACCTGTTAAACAAGCTCAAAATTGGTGCTTTGTTCAAGTTTGGAGCTCTCTAGTCCTCTACCAAATTGCCTTCCAATCAGCACGATGTCTATTCATCATAATTTGGGCCTACTTATGGGTTTACAAGGTTAAGAGGAGGTTACCGGTCGCCCCTTTAAAAGGCTCTCATGTTCTCTACTGTTAAGGCAAGTGTCACAAGCACGGGGGAAAGATAAATATAAACGATGCAGTTAGAGAGAAAAATGAAACGGTCCATTTTTCCAAGCAGACCCGAGTGACCCCGGCATTGAATCGATCAGAGTGGATGGAGAGAAAATCAAAAAAAGGCCTCCGAAAAAGCCAAAAAGGTGAGGAGTCTACATGAATGAAGAGGGAGAGCTTCTGGCATCTTTTCAAGCCTTTATTGGCTTCTGATACTTGGCTGACCACGGTTGCCCGGGAAACTAAATTAGGCACGGGCCTTGGAAGATAACATTAAGATAAAATGACAAAGTCGCTTGGCAATTGCTTGTTCATTTTGTATCAGTTTTTGTAAGTATTGAAACATCGTTGTCATAAGAAACTTGTTACGATCTCGCCGCGTAGTGCGACGCGATCGTAGGGTAAGTTGAACCCAGATGCAGAGTCACCGAAGTAAATGGAAAGGTGAGGCAGATCTGTAGCTCTTGTAGGTTGATTTAATAAACGGGGTAACATAACTTAAACAACTTGGCTTGACCACTCATTACAAACGAAAAGAACATGCGGCGTGGCGTCAAATGGAAACAGCAATTACTACGAGGATTAACAGGAAACGAAACCAGAACTAACCCAGAACGATCCGACAGCGTCCACAGAAAATCATAATGCTTAAATACCAAAAATAATCTAATCACGTAATTAGTGACAGCTGATAGTTATCGTGACGTCATGCCAGGAAAGGCAATCCAACCACTCCTGACAAAACTTGGCCGGAGTTTGGTTGGAACATGGAGATTTGACATTGATTAACCCAGAGATAGGCAAACTACGGCCCGTGGGCCACATCCGGGCCGCGAGGCGTTTTAATCCGGCCCACTGACATTGTCCAAATAATGTATTTGTTTCTTTTCCCCAAGATGGCGGCGTTGCACGGAAGCCAGTGGCAGTAGCTCTGTCCACTCTCATTTGTTTTTCGTGTTTTACAACCCCTCTATTCTTTTAAATGACATTTTTATATTTCTTAATACATTCCTTTTTACTTGACTGTGTACTTTATACTTGAATGATGAGTGATGAGTATGTTAATACTTTAGTCCTTTTTGTTTGTTTGTTTCATATGTACTGTTAACGGATGCACTTTTTTTATATGTATCGTATCTTGTGCTGAGTCGGCCCATCTGTCAAATTTTTTAAGTCAATGTGGCCCCTGGCCCTAAAAGTTAGCCCACCCCTGGATTAACCGGACTTCGCCCTTGGTCGTTGCCTTGGAGACCTGCCACTGATTAATCAAACTTTGCCCAGAGTTTAGTCATTGTCATAGAAACCATACTATGCCCTGTTTTCCTATATAGAAATTGACCCACTGTTAATTCAGAGAGAGTTGTAAGGACAACAGAATGTGAGCGGTTCATAGCTGTTTGAGCTTTCTCCCCATTCTGCAATCTGGTAATAAACCTATTTCCTATTAAATTGATCTCACTCTTTCTTAAACTGCTCCTGAAGTTGTATTTCTGATCCATCCGCCTCACCTGATGGCCACACAGGCCCATTTTCCCCTCAACTACAAAATGAACTTGTGCCATCTTGACTAATGAGTTTGCTGTTTTTTGCTTCATAATCAACAACTAATTGCTTTGCTCATTTTGTAGGCATGGCTATTTGTCATTTAAACTAATAGCAGCACTTGCCAAGAAAGCAAAAGCCCTGGCTTAACACCTTATTTACATTTTGCATGGTACTTTTTTTTACTAATTTGGCAGCTTTTGGCTACTTCCTGAAGTCAGAAAGTGAAGCAATAAAAGAGGTCCCAAAGGATTCGGATTTATGCACACTAAATGCTGAGTAGATGGAATATTGTTGGATCAAAATATGTAAGCTGTCTACTCCTAATTCAAACCTTTCCTCATAAACTCCACACAAACACGTTTTTTTGCATTGCTAGCCCAAACTGGTGCTCGGACGTTTGGTCGCTGGTCTTTTGGTCGCTGGTCTTTTGATCGCTGGTCTTTTGGTTGCCGGTCTTTTGGTCGCCGGTCTTTTGGTCACCGGTCTTTGGGTCGCAGGTCAAATGGTGACAGAGAATTTACTGTTGAAACCAGCTCTCAAAATTATATTCATGAGAGAGTTTAATATCTAAGTACTGTTTAATATCTACGTACTGTTTAATATCTACGTACTGTTTAATATCTATGTACTGTTTAATATCCAAATACTGTTTAACATCTAAATACTGCTTAATATCTAAGTACTGTTTAATATCTAAGTACTGTTTAATATCTAAGTACTGTTTAATATCTAAGTACTGTTTAATATCCAAATACTGTTTAACATCTAAGTACTGCTTAATATCTAAGTACTGTTTAATATCTAAGTACTGTTTAATATCTAAGTACTGTTTAATATCTAAGTACTGTTTAATATCTAAGTACTGTTTAATATCTAAGCACTGTTTTATATCTAAGTACTGTTTAATATCTAAGTACTGTTTAATATCTAAGCACTGTTTAATATCCAAGTACATTTAATGGGCGATCAAAAGGGACCAAAAGACCGGCGACCAAACGTCCGGTGACCAATAGACCGGCAACCAAATGTCTGGTCACGGCCCAAACTCCACTTAAGTAAATTTCACAACTTCATCCTATTATGAGGATTCCTCAGAAACGCCGTGGGCACTTTATATTCACCTTGAAATAAAATAAAGACTGTGTCTATGGCTATTGTCAACAGGATTAAAAAAACTAAAGAGAATAAAAGGCGCAAAGAGCTTTTCAAGGGAAAGCATTAAATAAACAATAGACAAAGTAACTTTTTCTAGCCTGCAGGGAAGGGGATGAGCGACAGCCAAGTGACAAACAAAAATGAGCTCCCATTCTCCGTGGCCAACCGGGAAATGTTACACACATACATAATCAGTTGCAAACACAAAAGCCTAACAATACGGCCTGATCTCCACGTAAATGCTTACATCAAGGTATGTCTAACAAAACGTTACAGCTGCTATTCATTCCTCACCATTCGTGGCGACAATTCAGCTGGGAGTCGGGTTAAAGTGAGCAAAGACGCCCTACCGAAAGGTTAGCGCTGACAGGGAAGCTTAGGATCCCGTTTTCTTTCAGCGCTTTGCATAATCTCACATCTTTCACGTTCCGCCGTGGCTGGCAGTTGGGCCCTTCGGGACGCCGCGTCCGGTGCCTGGGCCGTGCACGCACCCTACCGTACGTGCCACGCGGGAAAGGTCACGTATTGAAACGCCGGACGATGTGATAAAACATCAGCCCGAGAAAAAAACGAACCAGCGACCAACATGGCGTTTAAGTCAGGGAAGCGACGGCGCTTATCTACTGTCAGAGAGCAGGTGAATGGTAAAAATGGTGTGACGAATTTACTGTGTTGTTACGTGATTTTTTTTGTTGTAAAATGGAACCTCGACATAAGAGACATTGAGATACGAGTAAAATTTTAGGCAAATATTTATCTCGAGACAAATTGTGATATACAAGCAGACAGCGGAGGCGAGAGGCCGTGACCGGACGTTTGGTCGCCGGTCTATTGGTGGCCGGTCTTTTGGTGGCCGGTCTTTTGGTGGCCGGTCTTTTGGTGGCCGGTCTTTTGGTGGCCGGTCTTTTGGTGGCCGGTCTTTTGGTGGCCGGTCTTTTGGTGGCCGGTCTTTTGGTCGCAGGTCTTTTGATCACCGGTCAAATGTTGAAAAAGAGTTTACTGTTTAAACCAGCTCTCAAAATTATATCTAAGAGAGAGAGCATAATATCTAAGAGAGAGTTTAATATCTTAGTACCGTTTAATATCTAAGTACATTTGACTGGCGACCAAAAGACCGGCGACCAAAAGACCGGCGACCAAAAGACCGGCGACCAAAAGACCGGCGACCAAAAGACCGGCGACCAAAAGACCGGCGACCAAAAGACCGGCGACCAAATGACCGGCGACCAAAACACCGGCGACCAAAAGACCGGCGACCAAAACACCGGCGACCAAAAGACCGGCGACCAAAAGACCGGCGACCAAAAGACCGGCGACCAAAAGACCGGCGACCAAAAGACCGGCGACCAAAAGACCGGCGACCAAAAGACCGGCGACCAAAAGACCGGCGACCAAATGACCGGCGACCAAAACACCGGCGACCAAAAGACCGGCGACCAAAACACCGGCGACCAAAAGACCGGCGACCAAAAGACCGGCGACCAAAAGACCGGCGACCAAAAGACCGGCGACCAAAAGACCGGCGACCAAAACACCGGCGATGTTAATAGATCACGTATTAGAACAAATAAAACTTTTTTTCCAATCCAATATCCTGTTTTTGATGTTTTTTCAGAGTTGGAAGGAATTAATTTGTTTTAGTTCATTTCATAAGGAAACATTCATTTAAATTACGAAAAAAAATCGACATAAGAGCTAATTCCTGGAACAAATTAAGCTCGTATCTCGAGTTACCACTGTATAAGTAAGAAAGGTGCAGCATAGATCTACAAAAGCAAGATGATGCATTAAAGCTAATCATCTAATAAAATCAACCACTATAGGATTACTTTTTTAAACCTCCTGCAAGTTCACATTTTAGCCTCCATTTTTAAGCAATCGAATTTATCCAAATCAGTTTTCTATTAGCATTTGATCCCTTTCAAATGAATATGCGTATTTTCTTTCTCAGAATAGAGTATTTGAATTGAATTTACGACTCTACGCGTACTTAGTTGATTAGTGCTGGCCTCCGCACACCTCCACTCAACAACAGTGATTAATTGCCTCGTCAAATGAAAGCAGTGGGGCACAAATTTACTTGTCAGAAAATCATTTACATTCCTTAAACTTCTATTTGAAGGCAAGTCATTTATATGCATCACATTTTCTACACCCTGGTTTTGAACTCTGACCACGGCGCTATGGGCGACTTTGTAGAATTATGCGCCTCCAGAAAGCCTCTATCGCAATCATGTGTCATGCTATAAAGTGACAAAAGTCCCTTCAAGTTCCCTGTACTGACAGCCAAAGGATGTAATGAGGTCAGAATGGCGCTCGTCTCGTTTCAGTTGGGAGCGTTCTATCAAACTCTGGCGGGAATAGAAAATGGCAAGGAGCAGCTGCCACACACACACACACACACACACCTATATACACAAACAACTACATAAAACGACTAGCGCGTATGTATACGCACACATCCTGGCCTCCCAAGTGGCCCCACCTCTCACACTTTCATTTATTTTTCAACACCACCGAGGAAAATGACCGTGCTGTGCTTCTGGAATCAAAGCACCCTATTGGATGCTGCGGGGCGGAAAACCCATAACACCTTTTGTACATTGCATACGATGGTTTTGCTATGGATTGTTTATTGACACCCCCAAAAAATGCATATACTGGAAGGCATTTTCATTCCCTTTTTTCTTGAGGTTGATTTTAATGAATTATGTTAGCATAGTCCAGCCGTAAAGAAGCAGCTGAGTGACTTTGGCATTATTGGACCTATTGGGCAGCAGAAAACATGCACTTTTTGACCACATAATTCACTTGATTGGGTTGATTCATTCAAATTAGAGGTGATCACAATGATGGAATGAGTTATCGGTGCTCGGACGTTTGGTCACCGGTCAAATGGTGACAGAGTTTACTGTTGAAACCAGCTCTCAAAATTATATTCATGAGAGAGAGTTTAATATCTAAGAAAGAGAGAGTTTAATATCTAAGAACTGTTTAATATCTAAGAACTGTTTAATATCTAAGAACTGTTTAATATCTAAGAACTGTTTAATATCTAAGAACTGTTTAATATCTAAGTACTGTTTAATATCTAAGTATTGTTGAAATAAGTAGATATTTAGATATTAAACTCTCTCTGACTAATATTATTTTGAGAGCTGGTTTCAACAGTACTTAGATATTAAACAGTACTTAAATATTAAACAGTACTTAGATATTAAACTCTCTCATGAATATAATTTTGAGAGCTGGTTTCAACAGTACTTAGATATGAAACAGTACTTCGATATGAAACAGTATTTAGATACGAAACAGTACTTAGATATGAAACAGTACTTAGATATGAAACAGTACTTAGATATGAAACAGTACTTAGATATGAAACCGTACTTAGGTATTAAACAGTATTTAGATATTAAACAGTATTCAGATATTAAACTCTCTCTCACTAATATAATTTTGGGAGCTGGTTTCAACAGTAAACTTTCTGTCACCAAAACAATGAAAAAAATGAAAGAAAGCTAATAGACAATTTGGAATTATTTAATAAGTATTGATGAACAAAATATAATATATGATTCAGATATTTCTTAAGCCAACAGAGAAGGCCTTGAAGGTCCTGATGGCCCGCCACTAGTTCCATCTAACGAACCCACCTCTCAGATCCCCTCACTGCATCCCGTGGACCACCAGACCTTCTTGACATTTCATTAACACGCAACTACGCACACAGAACCCCCCCTTCTCGACATTATTATCCAGTCACCATCGTCCTAATGCAGTCCCTTTAATCCGATCAACCAATCGAACATCTTTGTACACACACCCGTGTCACATGACTACCCACCCAGTCGTGGTCCGTATCGTCATTTGGCACTAATGTCATTCCAGTGAGTGATTTTCCCCCCCTCGCCTCTCGCTTTAATACGATTTGGGTAGTTTCATCTCCAGCCTGTGGAAGTCTAGCAATACACTCCTGGTGGGCTTCGCTAATCAGTTTCCAGCATTTCTGAGGGAGACAATGATCCCGGTGTTAGCACTGGCTAATGACAAACTAACGCAATCAACTAGGCCTCCTGAGGCCCGGGGCCCAATTTAAGCCCCACCCCTCGAGACCTCCTCATCCACTTTCCCTACATTACTATGGAGCCTAATGGCCCCCTTATTAAGAAGACGGATGGAACCAGACTAGGAAGAGTTTCTTTGACTACTTGGGTTACGTGTTCGTCGGATACATGTTGCAGACGTGCTACTTTGTTTTTCCATCCTTGGCTAATTGCCTCAAATAGCAATCAATCTTTTCGTAATCAGGGTTAATGGGATAGCAAACACACCATATCTATATGTACACACCATATGGGCTGGTTAGCTCCTGTAAGACCGGTGATAGACTTTATAGAAGAAAGTTTGTCTTCTGTACTTATGTTGCCAAAGTACTGCGATATTCTTGAAGTTAAGCAGTCTGACCTCTACTTACGAATGCCTCTATGTACGAAGGGTTCAGGTTTGAAAATGTTTTATAATCAAATGAGATACGAAAAAGATTACCGTATTTTCACGACTATAAGGCGCACTTAAAAGTCTTACATTTTCTCCAAAATAGACAGTGCGCCTTATATATGGAAAAAATATCATTCATTGAGGGTGCGCCTTATAATGCAGTGCGCCTTATAGTCGTGAAAATACGGTAGTTACGAAATCCCCCCAAAAATAAATGCATTTATCCATTATTTTATTTGTAATTGCACTTATTAAGCGATTAAAAGCTACAAATGCAACGTGGCACATATTTAAACACACAAACACAGGTCGTACGTAAAAGGTAGAACAGGCTATATACCCGCCATCTGGAAAATAGGCTTTATTTATTGAACTTACTTGAACTTGGCATTCACTTGATCAGCTGCTTTATGGTAGTTCTCTGTGGTCGTCTTGTAGAACTCGGCGCTCTGGAGGGACAAAACAAAAACAGCTTAATGACCAAATGACTCTTGGTGTCATTGTGCATTGAGCAAAACAGCGAAAGGTTGCTTTTCAGAGTGCAAAAAAAACAATAGCCTGATCAAGACCCTTGAGCAAAGTGATATCCAATGTTCCCTCTAAGCTGCACACTACTCTTCTCTGCACAGCAGCAATCATACGGCGCGCAGTAAATAAAATCCAAACTTTTTTTTTTACCCCTTTCCCCATAATGGCGCCGTTTACGGGGCAGCCAGTGACAGTAGCTCTGTCCACTCTTATGTTTTTTTGTGTTTTACAGCATATTTTTTATGAAAAATTAGAGGGAACATTGACATGCATCTGCTCATGGCATCTGTGATACTGGTGTGCCCATAGCAAGCAATGATGCTATCGCTCACACTGTTACTCTGTCAAATGTACTTAAATATTAAACAATACTTGGATATTAAACTTTCTCTCTTACATATTAAACTCTCTCTCTTACATATTAAACTCTCTCGCTTAGACATTAAACTCTCTCTCTCTCTCCCTCTTAGATATTAAACTCTGGCTTAAACAGTAAACTCTGTGTCACCATTTGACCAGCGACCAAAAGACCGGGGACCAAAAGGGACCAAAAGACCGGCGACCAAACGTCCGATCGCCCCTGCTTATGGAAGGTGTGATACTGGTGTGCCCATAGCGGGCAATGATGATGTCACTCACACTGGTACTCAGTGCACTAAGGGAGGTTGTCTTTCTGCCCAGACCAACGAAAAATTAGAGGGAACATTGGTGATATCTAGTGGCAGTCATGCAAGGTCAAAGGTTCACTAGTCAACAGGAAAGTGACCCGGGCCGGTCTGTCGTAAATGATGTCGTCACACAGCCACTCCATCCAAATGACTTCTTCAAACATGGCCATATAACCTCAGTGCAACAACATTTATACTACTCAAGGAAGGTCTCCATCCCTTGACCTGGCTGCCTGTTGTGACCATTTATGATGGAGCAATAGGGAGGCACTAAAATGCAATGGACACTTTGATGGAGTAGGTAAAGAAAAGAAAAAAGGAGAGATGTTTTACACAAAATGGCCAAAAAAGCCATCCTTTGAACACGTACTGAACTCCATAATGAATACAAGGAACAGTATATATGAACCAGTAGTCGGTTGGATGAATTTTATCTATCTCCGCTCTCTCTTTTTGTAAAAGAAGACATTTGTCATCATTTGAAGAAGATCAATAAGAATAGGCTTGACTGCTAAAAAAGAAAAAAAAAAAGATCAATATTCATGTTGGAGATGACAATTGTGAAAAATGCTCTGACACACATGGGACACCCGTACCTACTAATTCAAAAAGATGAGCCTCATTTGGTGACATGGCTATGTAAATTACATTTCATGTAACCTTTCTATGTGCTTGAGATGCAAGAATTGAACCAGGCCATTGTTTTCCATTAAGTCAAATGAATGATCGCTTGTTCATTTATTAGTCGCAACTCAATTGATAATTGATTCATGGTTACATTTCAGTCAATTGCCTTTTGTGGCTATATTTCAGGCCCATAGGTAGACCTGTCTTAAAGATTTAAAGCAATGTGTTGATACCACCACAGCTATTGGATATGGATAAGAAATTTAAATTTGATGCTTGCCCGTTTTGGATTTGACAAATGAAAACTAAGGAAAGTAAGAAAAAACTAAATTGTAAGATCAGGCTTTGGTCTCTGTGCCCTTTTTGGCCTTGAACAGAGAGCTTTTCATTTTATCCAAAGAAGCTGTGCGAGACATGGGGAAAAAAAGGGATAGAGAGGGAAGCTGCAAAAATGAAATCGGATTCTTGGAGCAATCCCGAAAGTGGAATAAAAAACATTCTCTGGTGTGAAAAAGGTGAAAAATGGTATGGGAAAAGATCAAGAGTACTACGTTTGAAGAACTAGTGAGCACCGTTACCGGACGTTTTGTCGCCGGACTTTTGGTCAGCGGTCTTTTGGTGACAGAGTTTACTGTTTAAACCAGCTCTCAAAATTATATTCGTGAGAGAGAGTTTAATATCTAAGAAAGAGTTTAATATCTAAGAAATAGAGATTGATATCTAAGAGAGAGAGTTTAATATCTAAGAGAGAGTTTAATATCTAGGTACTGTTTAATATCTAGGTACTGTTTAATATCTAAGTACTGTTTAATATCTAAGTACTGTTTAATATCTAAGTACTGTTTAATATCTAAGTACTGTTTAATATTTAAGTACTGTTTAATATCCAAGTACTGTTTATTATCTAAGTACTGTTTAATAACTAAGCGCTGTTTAATAACTAAGCGCTGTTTAAAATCAATGTACTGTTTAATATCTAAGTACTGTTTAATATCTCAGTACTGTTTAATATCTAAGTACTGTTTAATATCTAAGTAGTGTTTAATATCCAAGTACTGTTTATTATCTAAGTACTGTTTAATAACTAAGCACTGTTTGAAATCTATGTACTGTTTAATATCTAAGTACTGTTTAATATCTAAGCACTGTTGAAACCAGCTCTCAAAATTATATTCATGAGAGTTTAATACCTAAATATCCAGTGTTTTCAATAGTACTGATGTTAAACAGTACTTAGATATTAAACTCTCTCTCATGAATATAATTTTGAGAGCTGGTTTCAACATTAAACTCTGTCACCATTTGACTGGCGACCAAAAGTCCGAGCACCGTGATCACACACTGATACACAAAAAAAGTGCAATTAGTGTCTCAAATTGTTCTACCACTGAATAATGATCCATTTGTGAGACAACGGTCATTTTGTTTAATTGAAAAAAACTATTCAGGTGTCCACAAATGGCCCATTTATAAAAAGTTTGAAAAAAAGTGTTTACTTGGGAAATACTTTTGAGTGAAAAGTAGCATGTCGAGCAATTGCTTCCGTACAAATGTCAACATTCTGTTAAAATTGGCATTTATTTCCCCGCAGAAATACGGAACCTCAAGCCGTGTTTACCCTGCAAACAAATGAACTGCAATCCACTTTGAAGAAAATGAAATGAAATTCTGTTTTGGCATGTCAGAAGACAAATTAAGTTGATCTTGCTAATGTACCACAGAAAGCTGGAAAAAAAACCAAATTAATTGGAACGAAGGAAGATAGATTTTTAATGAATGGGAACAAACAACTGCAGGTGTTAATAGCTTTCTTGGTGCTTATTTGTAGTTAAGCAGGAGTTACAGTGAATAGGAAAAAAGTGAATTTAAGTTAACAAAAAACCTTTAATAGGCGAACTATAAGGAACTTCTAGTTAAGTGTTAGGACCTACCGTATGCATGCATGTACATCTATGTGTATGTATATATGTGCTTATATATGTATGTATATAAATATATAAATATATTTCAGCAACATGCTTATTTATTTATATATTTATTCATGTATTTATTTATTAACTGACTTATTACCTATCTATTTATGTCTAAAATGTCTTTTTCTGTGTCTGTATTCTCACCCTCTTGCTACTGTGACAACAAAATTTCCCGAATACGGGATGAATCAAGTTATACAATCCAATCCAATCCAAGATGATCCATCGTCGTTATATGACTGATGCAATCGACGTAGCCACGCGCGGGAAACCAAAAACAAAACAAATTCCATGAATACACCGGCTTTGAAACCAAGCTAGAAAAGATGAGAAAAAGCTGGCAGAAAAGAAAGCATTTGCACACTGCGAGGAGGGAAAATGCTGTGTGAGAGATAGATTGGTGGACGGCGTAACCGGTCTTTTGGTTGCCGGTCGAATGTTGACAGAAAGTTTACTGTTGAAACCAGCTCTCAAAATTATATTCATGAGAGAGAGTTTAATATCTAAGTACTGTTTAATATCTAAGTACTGTTGAAACCAGCTCTCAAAATTATATTCATGAGAGAAAGTTGAATATCTGAATATCTACTGTTGATTCATGAGAGAGAGTTTAATATCTAAGTACTGTTTAATATCTAAGTACTGTTGAAAACAGTACATATTTAGATACTAAACTCTCTCTCATGGATGTAATTTTGAGAGCTGGTTTCAAGAGTACTTAGATATTAAACAGTACTTCGATATTAAACAGTGGTTAGATTTTAAACTCTCTCATGAATACAATTTTGAGAGCTGGTTTCAACTGTATTTAGATATTAAACAGTACTTGGATATTAAACGGTACTTAGATATTAAACAGTACTTGGATATTAAACAGTACTTAGATATTAAACAGTAATTAGATAATAAACTCTTCCTTTTAGATATTAAACTCTCTCTTATGAAAATAATTGTGAGAGCTGGTTTCAACAGTAAACTCTCCGTCACCATTTTACCGGCAACCAAAAGACCGGCGACCAAAAAAACGGCGACCAAACATCAAAGCACAGACGCCACGGACAGACGTGGCCAAAAAGTGGCAAAACGCAAGCCGCTTGATTGTTAAATATGAGATGGTTTTACAGCGGGCAGGTATTGAGTGAAGATGTAATAAATATATAGATATTGTTTTCAGAGGCTATTTACTGGCTGTGGGCCCAATGAGAGGTAGCGGCGAAGGCAACGGCGGAGGAGGCTCAGCTGCCTGCGAGCGCGCTGATGGCCTGTCACGGGAAGCCGCACTGATGGATGACCATGTTGGATTGAAACAGACGTGCAATATATATCAGCCTTATATTCTCTCTCTCTCTGGCTCAGTTCCACTGTGCTCTTCTTCTGCTACTTTTCCAACAAAGTGAAATATGTCGAGAGTAGCCCGAGGTAAAAGGACAGAGGGCAAAGTATGGCAAGGGGAGATACTATGGAAAAAAGTTGCAAAATCACAGAAACAAAACCGGACATTTGAGAGATGCACGGAGAGGAACTTTTCCCCAAACTTATCAGGATTCTGTCAGATTATTCTTTGCTTCCAGCCTCGCTCTGGCATGTGAAGGGAATGTGTTGACAAATTGATGAACGTGTTATTGAACAATGGCCGTGGCGCCGCTTCCTTTTTCGCAAATAGATTCAAAAACTGCTTCTTTCTAAACGCTGCTTTTCAATCATCTTTTTTGTTCATCAAAAGGATAAAACCAATAAAGTGCTTCAAGGTCAATGTCTCAAGACAGTCGCTTTTTTGGGCTCTTTCGGGATAATAAAACTTTTCATTTATCTTTCCGTCCCCCAACGTTGATTTTTCACGTTTTTGCCACTTAGGAGATAACGCTGTGAAATGGCGAAATGATGCTAAATCTTCATTCAAAATGCTACTGTTTAATATCTAAGATGGAGAGTTTCATATCTAAGAGAGAAAGTTTAATATCTAAGAGAGGAAGTTTAATATCTAAGAGAGAAAGTTTAATATCTAAGAGAGAGTTTAATATCTAAGAGAGAAAGTTTAATATCTAAGAGAGAGTTTAATATCTAAGTACTGTTTAATATCTAAGTACTGATTAACATCTAAGTACTGTTTAATATCTAAGTACTGATTAACATCTAAGTACTGTTTAATATCTAAGTACTTTTTAACATCTAAGTACTGTTTTAAAATCTAAGTACTGTTTAATATCAAAGTACTGTTTAATATCTAAGTAATATTTAAGTAAATATATAGTGTTTTCAATAGTACTTAGATACTAATAATATAAAAAATAACTTTTCATTTATCTTTTCGTCCCATAACATTGATATTTCACGTTTTTGCCACTTACGAGATAACGCTGTGAAATGGCGAAATGATGCTAAATCTTCATTCTAAAGGCCACTGTTTAATATCTAAGGAGAGTTTAATATCAAAGAGAGAAAGTTTAATATCTAAGAGAGAAAGTTTAACATCTAAGAGAGAAAGTTTAACATCTAAGAGAGAGTTTAAAATCTAAGAGAGAAAGTTTAATATCTAAGTACTGTTTAATATCCAAGTACTGTTTAATATCTAAGTACTGTTTTACATCTAAGTACTGTTTAATATCTAAGTACTGTTTAATATCTAAGTACTGTTTTATATCTAAGTACTGTTTAATATCTAAGTACTGTTTTATATCTAAGTACTGTTTAACATCCAAGTACTGATTACTATTTAAGTACTGTTTATTATCTAAGTACTGTTTATTATCTAAATACTGTTTAATATCTAAGTATTGTTTAATATCTAAGTACTGTTTAATATGTAAGTACTGTTTAAAATCTAAGTACTGTTTAAAATCTAAGTACTGTTTAATATTTAAGTAAACATCTAGTGTTTTCAATAGTACTTAGATATTAATAATATAAAAAATAAAACTTTTCATTCATCTTTTCGTCCCCCAACATTAATTTTTCACGTTTTTGCCACTTACGAGATAACGCTGTGAAAAAGCGAAATGATGCTAAATCTTCATTCAAAATGTTACTGTATCTGGCCATGCAATAATTTTCACCTTTTCCCATTGAAGGTGACATTTGATCATATCAAGGCGGCACTTTATTGTGCGATTTGAAAGCAGAACAAATATGTGCTCCTTTCAATCTTGACCCACCACCTTGACTTGTAGGTACTGCATCATTTTAGCGGCCCGGCGTGGAGCTGCTATTTGCGCAACACGATAGAAGTACTATGTACCCATTGGTGCAGGATTTTCTTTGGTGCAAATGTGGTTGGAGGGGTGGGGGGTTAGTGTGTCATTTTCTGCAGATAGGAGAAAAACAATAGGGGAACTATGACACTTCACCCTTTGTCCTTGAAGGAGATATGAGGAGAGGGAATAGCAAATAAGAAAGCTTGAAAGGTCGGACCTGTATTTCCAGTCAAAGTGGAAAAAGAGGCGCAAATGCAGTATAAACAGTTTGTCCAAATTAGGTGAATAAAATGTGGACAGTACAGACGCTCCCCTACTTACGAACATTCAACTTACGAGCATTCAACTTACGAGCATTCAACTTACGAACAACGGTACATATGAACATGTCTGCAAATTAAGTTTATGTCGAAAAATGTTGGTAAGTTCGATTTTGTATTGTGCGCCTTTTTCTGAGTTGTGCTTCTTTCTGCCGCTAATACCGACGCCTGGCGCTGTGAGAGCTCAGTTCACCCAGCATCTACCTTTCTCTGTAGTGCGGAAGTGCGTGACGTATCTCCAGTGCGCAAATAACCTTTTTTATTTCTATCATTAACTATCTGGTGCATCCATTATTCAATATGGTTGGTGAAAAGCAAAAGGCTGAAAAGTGAGGGCGGTGCAAGGAAGAGGCAAACCATCTAGTTTGAAACCAAAGTGGCAATAATAAAGAAGTTGATGCACGTGGGAAAGTGGTGAGTGTTGCACGGGAATACAACTTGAATCGTTCCATCGTCAGTACCATTTATAAACACACAGATGGAGAAGCAGGAACCAAATATTGGACGTTGCACAAAGGTTGCAAATCAATTGAATGATGCCATGCAGTGCTACTGCATCATTTATGATGAAAAAAAGAAAACTGTTCAATCGTCATTAGATAGCTTCTTTTGGCCAGTTTCTAGTAAATCTCTAATGTATGTATACAATACTGCATGTATTCTCTCCATTTTATTCAATGTTTTTTTTCAGTAAATACTAATACTGTTACTTATACAAGCCTTAAACATACAAATGCACTTATATACAACTTCAATTTACGTATATAGGCCTTAAACATAAATTATAATAAAAAAATATATAGTATTGAATCAACTTACGAACAAATTCAACTTATGAACAATCGCTCGGAACGTAACTCGTTGGTAAGTAGGGGAGCGTCTATATTTTCAAAACACTGAAGGTAACAGTCCAATCATCTATCGTTCACATTTGCAAATGATGTCTCTCTTTAATTATAGCATCTATTCTAGCAATGGTTGTAAAACGTTTATGAGTCCTCGAGCTAAAGACATTATTATTCTAACCTGCCAATATACTTATATAGGCCTTAAACTTAAATTATAATACAAAATCTAGCACTGAATCAACTTCAATTTGAACAATTTCAACTTATGAACAAGCGCTCGGAACCTAACTCGTTCGTAAGTAGGGGAGCGTCTGTTTAATTAAATGTTTTGAGCCTTTGCTATGACTGGACGAAGGTTGATCCCTCCCATTCCCAGTGCGGTCTTTTCCAGTTTAATATTGATGGCAAAAACTCACTTTTTCCTCTAGCCGAGCCACCTGCTCCCTGTAGAAGGCATCCTGCTTGTTTAGGTCGGCCTCTTTAGCCTCCAGCTGTTTAGCCTGCACACAAGACACCAGAATTTGATCAGCCAAGCGTTGCAAAAGCATACTCACTCGATTTACGATTAATAAACGCATGTGTGCTTGAGACTGAAGGATCATGACATTGCATTTTTTTTTTGACAGAAAACAGTACATTGAGATAAACCTTGACAAGATATAGTACACTCTGCTTGGATAAATTCATTGTGAATTCTATCATTTATGGCCTATGCTATTATAGGGAGAAAAAGAACATTGAATTTTATACACTCAAAAGAGTAAATATTTGGAATTAAAGGGGGGGTTGCTCATTTGAATCTGAATAGACGTTCTTAACAATAGTAAAAAAAATTGGAACTAAGAGTAACATGCAATAATTTGACACAGCCGATTGATGTTGGATACACCTATTGTGTGCATTTGTAATAATATTGTAACTCTCAAAAATATGACATGAAAAGTTTAGATCAGGGGTGGGCAAACTTTTTGACTTTAAAAATTTGACAGATGGGCCGGGTCAGCACAGGATATGATACATATAAAAAAGTGCATCAGTTAACAGTACATATGAAACATAAACAGAAAAAAAGGACTAAAGTATTAACATACTCATCACTCATCATTCAAGTAAAAAGTATAAAGTACAAAGTCAAGTAAAAATTTATGTATTAAGAAATATTGAAATGTTATTAGAAAAAAGATAGAGGGGCTGTAAAACACAAAAAAACAAATAAGAGTGGACACAGCTACTGACACTGGCTTCCGCGTGACAGCGCCATCTTGGGGGAAAAAAACATTATTTGGACAACGTCGGTGGGCCGGATTAAAAAGCCTAGCAGGCCGGAAGTGGCCCGCGGGCCGTAGTTTGCCCATGTCTGGTTTAAATTATGAACTAAATACCACAAACTATTCATTTAGCACATTCAGTGAGGCCACTGAAACAGAGGGCCTCAGTTGGAAAACAACATATGTCTTTGAAACAAAAGTGCAAAGAGAAATCCACGGATGTGTTGTGAAAAGAAAAGAAAAACACACTCACCTGAAGTTCAATCTCCTGATTATGAAGCAGAGAGAAAAAATGGAAAAAAGAAGAATACAAATGTTGAATCCTTCCTTTAACCATGAACTTTATCAACACGATTTATGGTGAGATTTACAATGGACACTCGAGCCTCTCACATCTTCAACATAGCCCTTTTCTCCCAAACTATACCTATTGTGCTATATATAAGCTATACTCCTCTTCAAGTGTACGCATTAATGTCATCTACCTAGACACTGCGGAGGACTGCACTGGAGGATAACAGCAATGCAAATGAGGCCTTGAAGCTAGAGCTTTTGTTTGAAGGAGACAGAGATAATGACGGAAGTACACCTAATGAAAAAAAAATGCATTAGCCCATCCAATTTCACCGCGCAGCGATAAGCATCTGTGTTCAAATACTCCATTGGCAAGCGCGTAGAGGTGCATGCGTTATGAGTCCCACCATGTCACAGCCATCGGGCAGGAAATAAACCATGCAGACACCGTAGGACGATTGTGATGGCTCAAAACATTAGTTGACTTTGTGTTCCTATTGTTAGCAGGATCATTCAAGTTGATTGACTGACTAGCCCAGGGTTGGGCAAACTTTTGGGCCCGAGATCCATATTGACTTAAAAAATTTGGACAGATGGGCCGGGTCAGCACAAAATACGATACATATAAAAAAGTAAATCCGTTAACAGTACATATGAAACAAACAGAGAAAAAATGAACATACTCATTACTCATCATTAAAGTGAAGAGTACAAAGTAAAGTAAAAAGAAATGTATTAAGAAATATTAAAATGTCATTTAAAAAAGATAGGGGCTGTAAAATACGAAAAACAAGGGCTGAAAATCTTTAACTGGAATTATAGAACAGTAATACCTTGACATACGAGTTCCCTTAGGAATTTGAGATGTGAGTAAAAATCCTAGCAAATATTTGCCTTGAGATACGAGACAAATTTTGAAATACGAGCATACCAGACAGGCTGAGACGTGACAGGCTGCTTATAGTTTCAGCGGACAGTGTTTCTCACCGTGACTGGACATTTGGTCGCTGGTCTTTTGTTCACCGGTCAAATGTACTTGGATATTAAACAGTACTTAGATATTAAACAGTACTTAGATATTAAACAGTACTTAGATATTAAACAGTACTTAGATATTAAACAGTACTGAGATATTGAACAGTACTTAGATATTGAACAGTACATAGATATTGAACAGTACATAGATATTAAACAGTACTTAGATATTGAACAGTACTTAGATATTGAACTGTACTTAGATATCGAACAGTACTTAGATATTGAACAGTACTTAGATATTGAACAGTACTTAGATATTGAACAGTACTTAGATATTAAACAGTACTTAGATATTGAACAGTACTTAGATATTGAACAGTACTTAGATATTGAACAGTACTTAGATATTAAACAGTACTTAGATATTAAACAGTACTTAGATATTAAATAGTCCTTAGATATTAAACAGTACTTAGATATTAAACACTCTCTCTTAGATATTAAACTCTCTCTCATTAATATCATTTTGAGAGCAGGTTTCAACAGGAAACTCTTTGACGAAATTTGACGATCGGCGATCAAAAGACTGGCGACCAAAAGGGACCAAAAGACCGGCGACCAAAAGACCGGCGACCAAAAGACCGGTCCGAGCACCTATTCTGTCAGCGGGAGATGTGTTTGCAGGTCGACTCCCTGATCGTACGAGACAAATAGGCCGGAAAAAAAACAGGCGGCTTCCCTTTAGGCCGTGCCCAACTTCTTCAGTCATACCAAAACAAGCATGGCTGTCTTTGGGGGGTGGCGGCTACTGCAATCAGTACAAGAGCAGTTTGTGAGCGCCGTTGAAGCTCAATGTTGGGCCTGGAGACGTTAGGGCTTTGCAGACAAAAGATGCACTCAGACAGCGGGACACAAACAGAACCTTAGACGCTGATCCGAAGCGTACACACACACACAAACACAGATCCTTACAGCAGCCAGAGCAGCTGTGCCCACAGAGGGCGGAGATAAATGTGTGCTGAAGGCGAGACTTAAGGTGCCATTAAAGGAGGAGAGGTTGTGATAGAAAATGAGCACCCTGGGGTTTTTCCTGCACGCGCATTAAATCGGTCGGCGGGCGTGTTGGCCAAACTCCTTGACGACAATCCGGACCCGACACGCACACTATGTCAGGATTACTTCCGAGCGATCGCCTCCTTTCATTGGACGTTAAAAGATAATCTAATCACGCTAAAGGCCAAACAATAGCAACGGGTTCAGAGCCCATACACCTTTTGTCCCAAGTGATGATAGGGCGGTTGTGGCTTGAGGAAAACAGGTTTGGCAGCGGAAAAATAAGAGAAAGCAGAAGATGAGATGGGTGGAAAGGCATGGAAGGGAATTGGAGGGAGTAAGTAGTCACAGATTGAGGACAATAAAAAGTGATTTATCAGGGAATGAAGAGCCACTTGTTTTTGGGCGACTTGGAGCCCAGATAAAGCAGCTCTGAAAACGCAATTTGGGTGAAAGCTTTATTGAAAAAGAGGCAAATCACCGGTGAAAAGAGTGAGTTTTACACATGAGTGGCGTTAACAGTGAAACAGTTCCCAAGTATTTCAACTCGTAAAAGCTTATCGCCGCCAAGAGGAAACTTTTATATCTTCCCCAACTATTCTCGCTAGGATTCCTATTGGGTATAATGTCACAATGGCTCGGGGTGCAAAATGCAATGGGACTGCAATGGTGGTGGTCAGATTAAACGGATCATTTAGGCGAGGTGAACGCCTCTGTGAATATCAATTAGCTAGCCGCTGAATAATTAAGGACAATCGTGTTTTTTAATTAGCCGAGTGCCGCAGTTTGAGGCACCGACCGAGGGGGTCGGAGAGAGAAGCCGTAGGGCGGCTGGAATGATGAACACAGATGGATGGTGGCATCCGCCACAACTCCACTTCGCTTATAGATCTGGCTGCTTTGTTTCATAACTATCTGGCGTTCTCTGCCACAAACGGTCATGCATAACCCCGCCTGCCGAAATACTTGGATGCTTTAACAGGAAGCTCGGACGTTTGGTCGCCAGTCTTTTGGTCGCCTGTGAAATGGTTACAGAGAGTTTACTGTTGAAACCAGCTCTCAAAATTATACTCATGAGAGAGAGTTTAATATCTAATAAAGAGAGTTTATTATCTAAGTACTATTTAATATCTAAGTGCTGTTTAATATCTAAGTACTGTTTAATATCTAAGTACTGTTTAATATCTAAGTACTGTTTAATATCTAAGTACTGTTTAATATCTAAGTACTGTTTAATATCTAAGTACTGTTTAATATCTAAGTACTGTTTAATATCTAAATACTGTTTAATATCTAAATATTGTTTAATATCTAAGTACTGTTTAATATCGGAGTACTGTTTAATATTGGAGTGCTGTTTAATATCCAAGTACTGTTTAATATCCAAGTACTGTTTAATATCCAAGTACTGTTTAATATCCAAGTACTGTTTAATATCCAAGTACTGTTGAAAACAGTAGATATTTAGATATTATACTCTCTCATGAATATAATTTTGAGAGCTGGTTTTAAATAAACTTAGATATTAAACAGTACTTAGATATTAAACAGTACTTAGATATTAAACAGTACTAAGATATTAAACAGTATGTAGATATTAGACAGTACTTAGATATTAAACAGTACATGGATATTAAACTCTCTCTCAAAGAATATTAAACTCTCATGAATATAATTTTGAGAGCTGGTTTCAACAGAACTTAGATATAAACAGTACTTAGATATTAAACTTTTTCTCTTAGATATTAAACCCTCTCTCTTAGATATTAAACCTTCTCTCTTAGATATTAAACTCTCTCTCATTAATATAATTTTGAGAGCTGGTTTCAACAGTAAACTCTGTCACCATTTGACCAGCGACCAAAAGACCGGCCGACCAAACGTCCGGTCACACGAAACAGCATTAACTGGAGCCATTATTAGTACGTAACGCAAACCCATTCGCAACCTGCTTTGAGGCAATTCTTCCTACAGTCCTCATTTCACACCTCAGTGATGAAGCTATCTACACTGCAATATAATGACATGACTTGAAGTTACACTCGATGAGAATAATCTTACAGGGTGCCCAGATCGATAGGGCACAAATCAAATCTCATCACATTAACCAATGACACCTCATCCATAACCTTGTTGTGTTTTGCCCCGCCCCTTTCTCCCTCTCCTGCCTTGTCAGTTGTAACATCACAATCAATGCTCCCTGATGATGTCCACGCCAATGGTGCAGGATGGGGAAGTCAGGGCTACTCTCATCTATCAAGGATAGCAAAGCCATGGGCCCGGGGGGTGGGGGCATTCAGAATGCTACAACAAGCAGAAGATGGGAGGGTTGGCGGGGTCAGAGGGCGATGCAATGTTACTGCGCTTTGGTGTTAATTGGCATGGTTGAGGTGTAGGTGGCATGAGGGAAAGATGGAAGGCTGGGAGAGTGATGGGTTAGCATGTGCGACTGTGGATAGAATAAGAATGACAGATTGTGCAAGGGCAAATGCCAAAAGAGATGGTGAATAAATGCTGGTGGTGGTGGGGGGGCTGGGGTAGTTCTATATTTAAACAAGGCCATCAATGGAGGTTTTGGGGGAGGGGGGAGCTGTGGCTGGCAGTAATTCCCCTTAAGCCAGCAATACTATTTATGTATTTTTATTTATATGGGAGGAATCCAGAGCGAGTGAGACAATGAGGTACTCGGACGTTTGGTCGCCCAGACGTTTGGTCGCCCGGACGTTTGGTCGCCCGGACGCTTGGTCGCCCCGGACGTTTGGTCACCCCGGACGTTTGGTCGCCCGGTCTTTTGGTTGCCTAGACGTTTGGTCGCCGGACGTTTGGTCAATGCCTGGATGTTTGGTCGCCGGACGTTTGGTCGCCCGGACGTTTGGTCGCAGAACGTTTGGTCCCTGTTAGTCCCCGGTCTTTTGGTCGCCAGTCAAATGGTGACAGATAGTTTACTGTTGAAAACAGCTCTCAAAAATATATTCATGAGAGAGAGTTTAATATCTAAATATCTACTGTTGATTCATGAGAGAGAGATTAATATCTAAGTACTGTTTAATATCTAAGTACTGTTTAATATCTAAGTACTGTTGCGACCAGCACTCAAAATTATATTTATGGGAGAGAGTTTAATATCTATGTACTGTTGAAACCAGCTCTCAGCTCTCAGCTCTCAGGTTTTAAAATTGAGCATGGGTTTTTAATTTTACTATCAAGTGTTTCCAAGTCAACATGGAGTACATCAAAATGAAGGGCTGGTTGGAGTACTGTGGTTTACGAGGTTATTATCAACTCAAACTTTAGGATGATTGGCCCCTGGGATCTCTTTGCATGGTAATTAATGAGTCCATGGCCCCTTAGGTCAGAGAGGTGACCTTTTCCAGAGACCCACACTACAAGGGCAAAGGTCTAGTGAATTTACGTGATTGCTTTTTATTCAGTGTCCTTGCAGTTTTAAACTCAGTGACTTTGACCACGGGTCAAATGAACACTTCCTGAAACCGCCTGCTTGTTTACTTTTTTTTAAGCTTATAGGCTCATTATTTGGGGGAAATTGGAACAATAGGATTATGCTCAGGCTTGTTCCTCAAAGGATATTTTCAAAATGCCGGGTGAACATCTGGAGAAATGAAAACAAATGAATTTGGAAGTTATGGGATAGAACCATGAAAAATTATTTGTCATACAAATTATCTCCCTGAAACTTTGAGCACAAGTGTCCTTTGTTGAAGACGCTACAACGGCACTGCTTGCCGAGAGACGACATCTGCAGATTGATTAATTATCCGATCAGATGCCCGCAACGTAAACGGATTGATTGTTTGTCTCCAGGTTGGCGCATCTGCATCTAGAGCAAACCCTTGGGGCCCAACCTCTGGAGGTCCCCGCTCATCTGTCACGTCCAACATGGATGAATAAGATAGGAAGTGTTGAGCCTTTATTACCAAGAAATGGTTGTGCATATAGAGGAGGGTCTGAGCCGAGAAACCAGTTGTGGGGGGAAAACTACAGAAACAGAGCACTACAGAAACAAGATACTATAGAAAGAAGAACAGACTAATGGAGGAAAGTCACAACAAGGTCAAATAATCGTGAAGCTTTGCATCGGCAAAAGTGGAGTCATACCAAATTTGACTCTTGTATCGGTGCTCGGACGTTTTGTCGCCGGTCAAATGGTGACAGAGAGTTTACTGTTGAAACCAGCTCTCAAAATTATATTCATGAAAATTTAATATCTAAGAGAGAAAGTTTTATATCTAAGAGAGTTAAATAATTAAGTAGTGTTGAAAACAGTAGATATTTAGATATTAAACTCTCTCTCTTGAATATAATTTTGAGAGCTGGTTTCAGATATTAAACAGTACTTAGATATTAAACGGTACTTAGATATTAAACCGTACTTAGATATTAAACGGTGCTTAGATATTAAACAGTACTTAGATATTCAACAGTATTTAGATATTCAACAGTACTTAGATATTAAACATTATTTAGATATTAAACGGTACTTAGATAGTAAACAGTACTTAGATATTAAACAGTACTTAGATATTAAACAGTACTTAGATATTAAACTTCACTCTTAGAAATGTAACTTCTCTCTTAGATATCGAACTTGTCTATTAGATTTTAAACTTCGCTCTTAGATATTAAACTTCTCTCGCAGATATTAAACTGTCTCTCATGAATATAATTTTGAGAGCTGGTTTCACCAGTAAACTCTCTTTCAACATATGACCGGCGACCAAAAAAACGGCGACCAAATCTCCGGTCATGCTTATTTCCAGCTCCTGACAGAACCACTTTCACTATTTTTTTTAATAACGCCATAGGTAGAGATAGTGGCAATAACCCAAAATGTTTTTTGCCTTCATTCAAAGAGAGATAATGCCTCCTCCACATGTCTTCAGGGGAGGACAGTGAGTGACCTGAAAGCGAAGGGACGTCTTGTTGCCTTTAATAAACAAAGGCGAAGCCAAGGTGGGGGGCAGAGGGAATGCTGGGGGGAAGAGAACAACCTTTGTCAGGTAGGAGGTGAGGAGAATGTTGACGGAAAGACAGGGGGCCAGGACATGGTCGGCGTGCAACAGACAGCGTCAGGATGTGTTGCTGGAACAACGTACTTCGCCTGTCTAATATTTCAGAGCATGAGAATCCTCCCCTGTCTCCATATGTTTCTTGCCTTTTGTGATCTTGGTAGTGTGGAAATTTTGGAAATCTTTTCATCCATATTCATGGAAACCAGCAGCAGGTGGTCCTTGAGGTCTGCGAACGCTGGGCCAGGGGCTCACAGTCCGCCCCAGCATCTGTCCATCAAGAGCACATAAATGGATTCGGGGTCACCTCTAAGCTGCCGGCCGTTGAATTCACCTTGTTACCTCCCAGAAAAAAACTCTTTTGGAGGCATTGCTGCACTGTTATTACTCCACTGTTTTGACATTGGTTTCAAACACTACATGGGTTGTTTTCCTTGTTTGCTAGCTTGCTTTCAAAACATCCTTTTGAATCAATCTTTTTCCAGCATTCCACAAGCATCCTTTTATTCCTCAATTTACCGTGTCTTTGTTCTCTCCGTGTCACTTTTTCCCGCTGTTCAATCAAAACTTGCGCTGCAAGCGCTATCAACCTGAGCCAATACTTTCAGGGCACAGACGTTTGGTCGGCGGACGTTTGGTCGGCGGACGTTTGGTCGGCGGACGTTTGGTCGCCGGTCTTTTGGTCGCCGGTCTTTTGGTCGCCGGTCTTTAGGTCGCCGGTCTTTTGGTCGCCGATCTTTTGGTGACAGAGTTTAATCTTGAAACCAGCTCTTAAGATTATATTTTATATATTATACTATCATGAGAAAGAGTTTAATATCTAAGAGAGAGAGTTTAATTTGTAAGTACTGTTGAAAAGATATTTAGATATAAAACTCTCTCATGAGTATAATTTTGAGAGCTGGTTTCAACAGTACTTAGATATATAACTCTCTCTCTTAGATATTAAACTCTCTCTCTCATTAATATAATTTTGAGAGCTTGTTTCAACAGTAAACTCTGTCACCATTTAACTGGCGACCAAAAGGCCGGCGACCAAAAGACCGGCGACCAATAGACCAGCAACCTAGACCAAGCACTGCCTTCCCCCTGGCCAGGGTATGGTACCCACATGTCGTGACTGCGAAGGGGTCAGATGGGAGGTAAAAGCCCTAATTTGCGAGCTCTTTGCTGGCACTCCTCCGGCAGTAGGCCTTCATGCTGTCGGCTAATTGGCACCGCGAGTAGGCATCGGTCAGGCTGTAAAATGCAAGCGCCTTGTTTGATTGATGGTTTGACTGAGCAATGTGTTCGGGCACGTCAGCAACAACAGCTGATGAGACGTTGTTTGACAGGGCCATTTTTCAGCATTGCGGTAACAAGTTCATTAGGAAAAGAAGTTAGAAATGGGAACAGTCCAACTTTGGAGGTGGATTTGTGCTTGAATTTTTTTCATTGGAACATACTGGTTCTTTCATATACAAATTGTTGACTGCCTCCTCCCTTTTGCCCGACAGGAAAGCTGGAACAGTTTGTGGGAAGTGAACGTAACACGACCGGACATTTGGTCGCCTGTCTTTTGGTCGCCGGTCTGTTGGTCACTTTAGGTCACCGGTCAAATGGTAACAGCGAGTTTACTGTTGATACCAGCTCTCAAAATTATATTCATGAGAGGGTTTGATATCTAAGAGAGAGAGAGAGAGTTTAATATCCAAGAGAGAAAGTTTAATATCTAAGAGAGAGAAAGAGTTTAATATCTAAGTACTGTTTAATATCGAAGTACTGTTGAAAACAGTAGATATTTAGATATTAAACTTTCTCTCATGAATATAATTTTGTGAGCTTGTTTCAACAGTACTTAGATATTAAACAGTACTTAGATAGACTGGCGACCAAACGTCCGGTGACACTCCGGATGTAGCGTGGGCGAAATGAGGGTTAAAAAAAAGGACATACAAAAGATTACACACTTGGAGTTTTTTTCTTCTTTTTTAACCCCTGTAATGTTCCCATCATCTGTTATATGGAGAGAAAAAAAGAATCGGAAGGATTTTTTTTTTTAATACCACCAAGGGGTACCAATTCAAAACCCAGCAAGTCTCCTTTAATACCGAGGAAATTAAATTGTCAGCACGTTATCAGCCCAGTCCAGTTGCCTGTACCTCAAACACGACAGCAAGGAACATGGAGACGCAAAAAGAGGGAGGGAGGTGGCGAGAAAGTGCATCTGACTACAATTTATGTTTGCAAAAGCAAGATTGTGTACGCCGGGCCAAGGATAAAGTGGAGCAAGCAAATCTAAGGTGGGGGAGGCGGGGAAAGTTTTAACGAGTTTGACTTGTGACTCAGTTGGTGAAAAAGAAGAAGAAGAAATATTTGGCCATTTAGCAATGTACTGTACATCAATAATTCAGTAAAGAGTTGCTTAGTAGTGATTTATCAGACCATTCAATTATTGAACCCCAGTACATTTCTTTTTATAGTTCTTGAGCCGAGCTAGAACGCATTTAGGAAGTGCGTGACCGGATGTTTGGTCGACCGGACGTTTGGTCGCCGGACGACTGGTCGCCGGACGTTTAGTCGCCGGACGTTTGGTCGCCGGACGTTTGGTCGCCGGGCGTTTGGTCAGCGGTCTTTTGGTAGCCAGTCTTTTGGTCGCCAGTCTTTTGGTCGCCAGTCTTTTGGTCGCCAGTCTTTTGGTCGCCAGTCTTTTGGTCGCCAGTCTTTTGGTCGCCAGTCTTTTGGTCGCCAGTCTTTTGGTCGCCGGTCTTTTGGTCGCCGGTCTTTTAGTCGCCGGTCTTTTGGTCGCCGGTCTTTTGGTCCCCTTTGGTCACCGGTCTTTTGGTCGCCGGTCTTTTGGTCCCCTTTGGTCACCGGTCTTTTGGTCGCGGGTCAAATGTACTTAGATATTAAACAGTAATTAGATATTAAACTTTCTCTTAGATATTAAACTCTCTCTTAGATATAAAACTCTTTTAGATATTAAACTCTCTCTTAGATATTAAACTCTCTCTTAGATATTAAACTCTCTCTTAGATATTAAACTCTCTCTTAGATATTAAACTCTCTCTTAGATATTAAACTCTCTCTTACATATTAAACTCTCATGAATATAATTTTGAGAGTTGGTTTCAACAGTAAACCCTCTGTCACCATTTGACCGGCGACCAAACGTCCGAGCACCCAAAAGTGTGTCTGTTTTAAACGACTGCATCATTTATTCTTCCTCCTAAATTCAGCGTACGACTTTTGACAATTTCAAGCACCAGGAGACAACATTTCAGATCAGGACAGGTAAACAGAGTCAGTGTTCAGAGTGTGGAAAGATTGATGACTTTCAGTTTGATTGAAAATTCCGCCTTAAGGTTAGGGCTCGAGTATGACCAGTGATGGATTGGCCACTGGACCAGTGTGACTCGTCAAGAGCCTGATTGGTTCAAAATTTAACAAACAAAAAGGTAGGGCATGATGGAGTGTTGGTGGACTGTGAACAGCGTACATGCACCCTAATATACAGCCTAAAGCATTTAGCATCATTTCAAGGCAATGTTTGTTTTCACCTCTGTACAATTTGTGTACCTGACAATTAACACCTGCACATGACTGGCAGAACACGTGTGAACTCTGACACGGAAGTCGGCAAACGACAGAACCGCGGGAAGCCGACGAGTGAGTGACAAGCGGACCACCATGCCCACGCTTCGGTGAAGTTTCAATTACCAGGAGCTGGACTGACTAGAAGGAAGGAGTCGACTTGTCACGAGGAAGGCGACAGAAAGGACGTGAGTTTCCACCGAGCCCTAGTTATGCTAAAGTACACTGGATTAAAGCTAGTTTCGGGTCCTCTGAACGGAATGTACTCCGCAATTGTATTTTTTTTAGCTGCATAACAGGTCTGGAGCAAAATAAGGACAATAAGATGCTGAATCAATGAGCTGAATTAAAATCTGATTTACCATTTGAACTCCAGCCCGCATGGCAATGCTCCAAAATGCCGACTATTATAATTGGGTCCGGCTTCAGGGTGCTCGCACGTTTGGTCGCCGGTCTTTTGGTCCCCGGTGTTTTGGTCCCCTTTCGTCGCCGGTCTTTCGGTCGTCGGTCAAATGGTGACAAAAAGTTTACAGTTGAAACCAGCTCTCAAAACAATATTCATGAGAAAGAGATTAATATCTAAGTAGTGTTTAATATCTAAGTACTGCTTCATATCTAAGTACTGTTTAATATCTGAGTACTGTTTAACATCTAAGTACTGTTTAATATCTAAGTACTGCTTGATATCTAAGTACTGCTTAATATCTAAGTACTGTTGAAAACAGTAGATATTTAGATATTAAACTCTCATGAATATAATTTTGAGAGCTGGTTTCAACAGTACTTAGATATTTAACTTCTCTCTTAGATATTAAACTTCTCTCTTTGATATTAAATTTCTCTCTTAGATATTAAACTTCTCTCTTATATATTAAACTTCTCCCTTAGATATTAAACTTCTCTCTTAGATATTAAACTCTCTCTCTCATGAATTTAATTTTGAGAGCTGGTTTCAACAGTAAACTATCTGCCACCATTTGGCCGGCGACCAAACGTCCGGTCACGGTTTTGGTTCCTCTGAACGGAATGTTCTCCACAATTGTGTTTACAACAATAAGATCCTGTGAATCAATGAGCTGAATTGAAATCTGACACAACATTTAAACTCCTTCCTGCGTGGCAACGCTCCAAAATCCCGACTATTATAATTGGGTCAGGATGCTGGCTATTGTAGGTAAGCGTGAGGAGGCATAACTCTTCCCATTATGGCTCTTGTGTTGTGCGTGAAGTATAAGAGAGAATGCAAGGATCGTCGTGACCTGTATACTAATGAGTTTGGTGGGGAGTAATCGATAACAGTCCACAGCAACTACGGCCACTGGCAATTGTTTTCTGCGGCAATAACTGTGGAGAACAGGCTTCGGCTGAATTCACATTCAATTAAAAAAACATGTGGAAATACAGTCATGTGTGCAATAAAAACACCTGATTAAATATTGAACCACCGTCAAGAGAAACCAGATTTATACGTCATTTCTGAGTGGCATGGGAAATAATGCTTTGTCATCAGGAAAATGGGAGAACCTTCCATTAAGTCATAAAACTGTTAAGCAGAAAGATCGGATTGGAAAAATCTACTTCTACTGGGGAGATATTTACGTAGTGCGAGCTTAAGTCTCCAGTTTGTGTTTTGCTCCTACAGTTAATGTAAAATATGTGTGAGCGAGGTGGAGATCAATGAACTCTCGCCTGGAGTGATGCTCAAACGCCAACAGACCTGACATTTGTCAGCGAGCTAGCCATGACCTGTCGATTTCCGCACACAAAATCCGCCTCGGTGGTCAGGAGAGGCGGTACGTTCGGGGGTAGTATAAAAAAAAAACGAAAAAAAAACTTTTCCAAAGTCATGGTACTCACATAGCGCTGAATGCGAAGCTTCTCGTCTTCACTGGCGATGCGTTCCCGGATGACGGCCTGGTGGATGCTCTCCTCAGCCGAGGCGCGTTCGACTGACAGAATGCGGGTTACTTCGTCCTCCACGTGACGCTTGGCATCGGCCTGAGATTGAGCCGATGCACGGGACTTTTCAGCCTCCAGCCTGTGGACCATTAACCATGTCAGTTTAAGTTTCTCTACTTGCGGAGTATCTCAGAATTTATTCATTTTAAGTATCAGTTCTCCTCACAAAGGTTGTGGGGGAAGCTGAAGCACAACTATGGGCACAAGGCGGGTGGGGGGTCACCCTGTATCAGAGACCAGCCAATCGCAGAGAACTTGGAGACAAACAACCGATCGCAGGCATAGCTAGGGGCAATATTCCCTCTAAGCTGCACGCATGCGCAATTGCGCACTACTCTCGTCTTCTCTGTGCAGCAGCAATCATATGGCGAGCAGTAAATAAAATCCAACCTTTAATTATTTTTATTTTTTGTTTTACCACTTTACCCATGCGATGGCCAGGGTGCTCGGACGTTTGGTACCTGGTCTTTTGGTTGCCGGTCTTTTGGTCGCCGGTCTTTTGGTCGCCGGTCTTTTGGTCGCCGGTCTTTTGGTCGCCGGTCTTTTGGTCGCCGGTCTTTTGGTCGCCGGTCTTTTGGTCGCCGGTCTTTTGGTCGCCGGTCTTTTGGTCGCCGGTCTTTTGGTCGCCGGTCTTTTGGTCGCCGGTCTTTTGGTCGCCGGTCTTTTGGTCGCCGGTCTTTTGGTCGCCGGTCTTTTGGTCGCCGGTCTTTTGGTCGCCGGTCTTTTGGTCGCCGGTCTTTTGGTCGCCGGTCTTTTGGTCGCCGGTCTTTTGGTCGCCGGTCTTTTGGTCGCCGGTCTTTTGGTCGCCGGTCTTTTGGTCGCCGGTCTTTTGGTCGCCGGTCTTTTGGTCGCCGGTCTTTTGGTCACCGGTCTTTTGGTCGCCGGTCTTTTGGTCGCCGGTCTTTTGGTCACCGGTCTTTTGGTCGCCGGTCTTTTGGTCGCCGGTCAATTGTACTTAGATATTAAACAGTACTTAGATATTAAACTCTCAGTCTTAGATATTAAACTCATTCCCATGAATATAATTTTGAGAGCTGCCTTCAACAGTAAACTCTCTGTCACCTTTTGACTGGTGACCAAAAGAGCAGTGACCAAAAGAGCAGTGACCAAAAGAGCGGCGACCAAACGTCCGGTCCCGTGTGGCCATTGGGAGTAGCTCTGCCCACTCTTGTTTTTGGTGTTTTAGAGCATGAAAAATAAAAGGAACATTGACATGCACCAGCTTATGGCAGGTGTGATACTGGTGTGCCCATAGCGAGCAATGAAGATGTCACTCACACTGGTACTCAGTGCGCTCAAGGAGGTTGTCTTTCCCCCCAGACCAACGAAAAATTAGAGGGAACATTGGCTAGGGGCAATTTAGCCTAGTTTGGATGGATTTTGGGGATGTGGGATAAAAGCAGAGTACCCAGAGAAAACCCACACCAGCCCATACAGTGAGGACTGACTGACCTGGTATCGAACCACTCACCCACTGGGCCATCTAGTATCTTAGAATGATTTTCAAAAAGGTCACAAATGCAATTAGGAACTTAACAAAGCCAAGAAAGATGCTTATACGCAATAATATTGATTTTCCAAAATGTGTCAGGAGAACCCGCTGTCCACACTCCTTTGGAAAAACAGTCAGCAAACACGTCTCCGACAATTGAAATGAATTTGTATTGTTTCCAAATGATTTGCAGGGGAGTGCCATTGTCAATATTTAACGGTTGGAAAGCACACGTTACCTTCACGGCAGCGTTAAACTCCTTGCAAAAGCACCATTTGAACCCCAGTTACTGAGCTCTGGTAGTTACCTAGCAACACGCTCCCTATGCAGCGACAGCGGGTTTGATTAGAGAATAGGAGAAACGTCCCTGAAAGCCCCTGAACAGCCTCCTCTGCTCGAATCAAGTGGCGAGGTAAAATAAACACAAAACACACAAAGACAATGTCAGGGCGAATTATGATAGACTGAAAGAAAGGATTCCAATAAACTTGGAGTCAGATCCTAAGAGATAGCACAAAGACAGGTGAGTACTTACTGTCAGAGTGAAAAATTCTTCAGTAACAATTTTTGCCCAAATGTTCAACAATGCAATGGCGCCCCAGAGAAAGAGTGGTTAGCAAGTCTGCCTGACAGTTTGAAGATTGAGGGTTCCATAATCAGTGAGTTCTGATATTCTCATTTGGAGGTTAGATGTTCTACTCAGGCTTGTTTGGGTTTTCTACGGGTAATCTGGTTTTCTCCCAAAATCCGCAAAATATGCAAGGTATGAGGGTAGGCATGAGCATGGTTGTCTGTGTCTTTGTGCTTTGCGATTGGCTGACGAACAATTCGGATGATCGGACGTTTGGGCGCCGGTCTTTTGGTCGCTGGTCAAATGGTCACAGAGAGTTTACTGTTGAAGCCAGCTCTCAAAATTATATATACTAGAAGAGATAGTTTAATATCTAACAGAGAGTTTAATATCTAAGAGAGAGAGTTTAATATATAAGAGAGAGAGTTTAATATCTAAGAGAGAGAGTTTAATATCTAAGAGAGAGAGTTTAATATCTAAGTACTGTTTAATATGTAAGTACTGTTTAATATGTAAGTACTGTTTATTAACTAAGTACTGTTTAATATCTAAGTACTGTTGAAAACAGTAGATATTTAGATATTAAACTCTCATGAATATAATTTTGAGAGCTTGTTTCAACAGTACTTAGATATTAAACAGTACTTCCAAATGAAACTACTTTCTTAGATATTAATCTCTCTCTGATGAATATAATTTGGAGAGTTGGTTCCAACAATAAACTAGTTGTCACCATTTGACCGGCGACCAACAGACCGGCGACCAACAGACCGGCGACCAACAGACCGGCGACCAACAGACCGGCGACCAACAGACCGGCGACCAACAGACCGGCGACCAACAGACCGGCGACCAACAGACCGGCGACCAACAGACCGGCGACCAACAGACCGGCGACCAACAGACCGGCGACCAACAGACCGGCGACCAACAGACCGGCGACCAAAAGACCGGCGACCAAAAGACCGGCGACCAAAAGACCGGCGACCAAAAGACCGGCGACCAAAAGACCGGCGACCAAAAGACCGGCGACCAAAAGACCGGCGACCAAAAGACCGGCGACCAAAAGACCGGCGACCAAAAGACCGGCGACCAAAAGACCGGCGACCAAAAGATGCTTCTTTCAGACAGTTTCTAGTAAATCTCTCTCTCTAATGTATTTATTTAATGTTTTTTTTCAGAACAAACCAATGCTGGTTACTTATACAAGCCTTAAACATACAAATGCACTTGTATAAACCTTCAATATACTTATATAGGCCTTAAACAAAAATTTAAATACAAAATATAGCAAATACAAAATATAGCACTGAATCAACTTCAATTTGAACAATTTCAACTTATTAACAATCGCTCGTACCGTAACTCGTTCGTAAGTAAGTAGAGGAGCGTCCGTAATGTAATTTTGTTCCTAATCGAGATGCACATCAAAACCCATCACTGATTTATGGTCATACAGCCACACACTAGGAATTACACCATGTAATAATACAGTCCAAATCAATTAAGATTCCTCAGTGATGACCCTGAGCAACAACACAATGTACACAAAATTATGACAGACAGGCAAGTCCTGTTGGGTGCCTCCAAGGCGGCCTCAACCCGCCGAAATGTCAACGAGCGGTGACGAACAGTTGGCGATGGGAGGCTCCGAAACGTCGACGGAAGGGAAAACGTGAGTTGCAGCGCACTGACATGTTTGGGCCCGAAGAAAGCCGAGCAAAGACAGAGTGAGGAGTTGGAGAAAGAGATGGAGTGAAGCCAGCCATGTCCGTTCCTACAGTCCGCTGGGTCGCACGCGTCAGCACACGCCATCCATCACAGGGGGCTTGGACTCCCACTCCTTCACACTAACACACATACACACAATGGATAGTTCCTAATAGCCCTTTATAGTCACCATTTCCCCCACAACCTGCACTTCAAAAAGCTGGCTTCTATCAAAAAGTAGACGTGTACAAAAATGGGAGGCAGATGGCCTGCAGGCGTCAGCATCCGTCCAATCATTTTGAAAATACCTGCTAAAATTACACCAAACCATGTTAAAAATAAACGCATAGTTAATAAAGAATGTCGGGCAAAGGAAGAGTATTTCCACAGACTTCTCTCAAGTGCTAAGCCAAGCAAAGACGGCTATCACTAGCTGGATGCTATCTGTCTGCCTCGCCTCAATCGCTTTCCAGTCTTTATTGCACTCTCTTGGGGATATTAGACGCATTTTTCATTTGGCTGTAAAGGATTGACGCCAGGTGGGGGAGAAAGAGGATGCTCTAGTCCAAAAAGGGCATTAAAGATTCTGGCGGAAATAGCATGATGCTTGCCCAGACAAGGGCAAACTACGGCCCGCGGGCCACATCCGGCCCGCCGATGTTGTCTAATTTTATTTTATTATTTTATTTTTTTACCCCGAGATGGCGCTGTTCAAGCGGGAGCCATTGGCAGTAGCTCTGTCCACTGTTATTTGTTTTTTGCGTTTTACAGCCCCTCTATCTTTTTTTAAATGACATTTTAATATTTCTTAATACATTCCTTTTTACTTTACTTTGTACTTTATACTTTTTACTTTACTTTGTACTTTATACTTTACTTTGTACTTTATACTTTACTTTGTACTTTATACTTTACTTTGTACTTTATACTTTACTTTGTACTTTATACTTTACTTTGTACTTTAAACTTTACTTTGTACTTTATACTTTACTTTGTACTTTACACTTTACTTTGTACTTTATACTTTACTTTGTACATTATACTTTTTACTTTACTTTATACTTTAAACTTATTACTTTACATTGTATTTTATACTTTACTTTGTACTTTATACTTTTTACTTTACGTTGTACTTTATGCTTTTTACTTTACGTTGTACTTTATGCTTTTTACTTTACGTTGTACTTTATACTTTTTACTTTACGTTGTACTTTATACTTTTTACTTTACTTTGTACTTTATACTTTTTACTTTACTTTGCACTTTATACTTTTTACTTTACTTTGTACTTTATACTTTACTTTGTACATTATACTTTTTACTATACTTTGCACTTCATACTTTTTACTTTACTTTGTACTTTGTACTTTTTACTTTACTTTGTACTTTTTACTTTACTTTGTACTTTTTACTTTACTTTGTACTTTGTACTTTTTACCTTACTTTGTACTTTATACTCTTTACTTTACTTAGTACTTTATACTTTTTACTTAACTTTCTACTTTATACTTTTTACTTTCTACTTTATACTTTTTACTTTACACTTTTACTTTACTTTGTACTTTATACTTTTTCTTTAATGAGTGATGAGTACATTAATACTTTAGTCCATTTTTTTCTGTTTATGTTTCATATCTACTGTCAACGGATGCACTTGTTTATATGTATTGTACCTTGTGCTGAGCCGGCCCATCTATCAAATTTTTAAAGTCAATGTGGCCCCCGGGCCCAAAAGTTTGCCCACCCCTGTGCTTGCCCTAAGACTCGAAGTGTGGAAGTGGTAACGCAATTTTCTGCAACGATCTGGAAATTCAATCAGAGCCCATGTTCCAAGCGAACAGCTTGGTTGGCGCGGTGGATTGCGATGGTCTAAACGCATGCTGTGTTATAGATGTAAGCACTCAAGAAGGTCCGACACCTAACAGGAAGTCATGCAGTATGCTGACAATATTATGGCTTCGGTGTTGAGCAAAGCGCGGTTCCGAGAAAGTTGGCACCGAGCGACGCTTCCAAAACAATCGGTGTCTAAACGCAGGTTGTCAAGCTTCAATGGTGGAACACCAAATTGCTTATTGTTGTCACTGACATGGGTCCAATGGCCAAGGGAGGAAGTACATTGGTTCTGGGGTTGGCTCCAATGGCGTTGGATGGAAACCAATAGCTGAGTTTTATTTACATTGGTTAGCCATTTTTCCCTATAACTACTCTCTCGTGCTGTATGTGATTTGGCCTGTTTGGCTGCCACGTCTCCAGAAATTGTGCTAATGTTTTTTATTTGTAGGCCTGAAAATAAGTGACGTTTAATTTGACTTAGCATAACATACATGCCTATTTCCACCTAAATAAACAACTCGGCTTGCATTGACACCAAATTAGACTCTACGAATGTCATCTTAGAATAAAAATGGGAAAACTACGGCCAACGGGCCACATCCGGCCTGCTAGGCTTTTTAATCCGGCCCGCCGACATTGTAAAATTTGTTTTTTTTCACCCAAAGATGGCGCCGTCACACGGAAGCCAGTGGCAGTAGTTCTGTCCACTCTTATTTGTTTTTCGTTATTTGTTTTTGTTCTTCTATCTTTTTTAAATGGCATTTTAATATTTCTTAATACATTCCTTTTTGCTTGACTTTGTACTTTACACTTTTTACTTTAATGATGAGTGATTAGTATGTTAATACTTTAGTCCTTTTTTTCTGGTTATGTTTCATATGTACTGTTAACGGATGTACTTTTTTTATATGTGGTATTTTTATAAAATTAATAGGACTAAGAATTGGAAAGAATTTTTAAAAATTACGAATTTATAAAAGCATACATGACGCATTTTTGAAAAGGGTCATCGCTTCCTAAAATTTAGTTGAACAATTTTGATCAGTTAATGTAAGTTAAAGAGCTTCTGTTTTGGTTGCAAGGATTTCATTAGATTTTGAGATTTTAAAACATTAAGATCATTTTGTCCAAAGTTATAGATTGTTAATATTTTTCATTTGCTATATATGAAAACATGACGCATTTTTTTGCATCTTTTGTAAAAAAAATAAAAAATTAAAAAATGTCAACTGGACCTAGAAAAAGTTTTGAAAATCTACATTTCTTAGAAATCTTGGTTTGATTTTTCTTTTAATTTGACAGGGATTGTTTTTCCTAAAAAACAAACCTTTTAGAGTAAAATAATACTAATATTTATGAATAATTTGGAGTATTTTTCATAACTGTCTAAATGAAAATCAAACAAGTTATAAAATCAAATAATTCAGCCAATAATGGAAGATGCAGTAGAGGAGTTAAATTACATCTAATTGCCATTTTTTGACAAAATACTTCATATAATTCTACCCTACAAAGCACACAGCCCCCACCTGAATTCCTCAATATACTTTCTGTCTCTGCAATACATGAATTTTTAGACATCTATTGGAGATTCATGTCGAAACAGCGCACCGAGTTTGGCAAAAGCAGGCTGATACAAAGGCATTTAAAGGCACTATGCAATATTGATGTTGGAAATAATGTCGCCGAATGCTGGCCATGAATATTTGATGGCCGCAATGCGCTCTCTCCGACACGTCTATGCGGGCACATAAACACAGCGCACCTGACTATGAAAGGGTGTTAAAAATTAAGTGAGCACAATGAATGGAGCAGATTTAGAAATGCTAGAACATAAAAGCGTTTTTGTATTGGACTCTCCCTGCAATCAAACGGCAACAATAAAAAAAAGATAACTGCATGGGTCTTAGAAAGGATGATTGTGGCTGATTAGAAGCATATGGTCAGCTTTTATCGTACCTGTTTAAATATGTGAAACAGTGCGTAATCCTCATGAGACAAAAAAAATTTGCACAAGAAAATTTAATAAAGACCATGCTGGGTCAGACTGCTCGGTTTAAATAGTCAATTAATAATCTCCACGTGGACGACCAAGCGTGAAGTGTCGACGAAAGGACAGTTTGATAGAAGAGCGACGTTTCGTACTATTTCACTTCTTTTATGGCTTGAAGGTTCCGCAAAAAAAAATACAAGACTTTAAACTTTTTCCTTCAAAGTGACGCCAACTTTTTGTTATGCTTTTTAAACTTCACCTCAAACTCGGAAAGAACTTACTGTCCCTCATTTTAGATTTCTTCCGCTGCACACTGATTTGTTGCAAATCGAGTCAGTGTGACCGGACGTTCGGTCGCCCGGACATTTGGTCGCCGGACGCTTGGTCGCCGGACGTTTGGTCGCCCAGGTGAATATAATTTTTTGAGAGCTGGTTTCAACAGTAGATATTTAGATATTAAACTCTTTCTCTCATGAATATAATTTTCAGAGCTGGTTTCAACAGTAAACTCTAGATATTAAACAGTACTTAGATATTAAACAGTACTTAGATATTAAACAGTACTTAGATATAAAACGCTCTCTCTTAGATATTAAACACTCTCTTAGATATTAAACTCTCTCTCTTAGATATTAAACTCTTTCTCTCATGAATATAATTTTCAGAGCTGGTTTCAACAGCACACTCTCTGTCACCATTTGACCGGCGACCAAAAGACCGGCAACCAAACATCTGCTGACCAAACGTCCGGGCGACCAAACGTCCGGGCGACCAAACGTCCGGGCGACCAAACGTCCGGGCGACCAAACGTCCGGGCGACCAAACGTCCGGGCGACCAAACCTCCGGGCGACCAAACCTCCGGGCGACCAAACCTCCGGGCGACCAAACCTCCGGGCGACCAAACGTCCGGGCGACCAAACGTCCGGGCGACCAAACGTCCGGGCGACCAAACGTCCGGGCGACCAAACGTCCGGGCGACCAAACGTCCGGGCGACCAAACGTCCGGGCGACCAAACGTCCGGGCGACCAAACGTCGGGCGACCAAACGTCCGGGCGAAAAAACTCCGGGCGACCAAACTCCGGGCGACCAAACGTCTGGGCAACCAAACGTCGTCTGGGCAACCAAACGTCTGGATAACCAGACGTCCGGGCGACCAAACGTCCGAGTACCCCGAGTCAGCCATCATAAAAATATATGAGCTGCTGTATCAGTCTAACAAAAACTAGTTTCAGTTGAAAGCTGTAAAGAAAACAACAATAACTGTGTCAGGCTCCTATTAATTTGAATACAGTAATGAAGACATTCACAGATGTAACAGTGTGGCGTTCACAGCACTTTCATCAAATATAGCCAATTCATTGCTTGATATTGTAAAGCAGCCAATGTCCTGAGGCAACACATGATTGGATTATTGGATATCACAGCTTGTGTTCAGAAATGTGTAATAGGTTTGTAACGGTAAATGTATTTGACTTTTTCAGAAAGCGACGGGAAAGGAGCCTAGCGGTCATCTAGTTCTTGGAAATTGCCGTTATTGGAAGTAGTAGTTTTCTGTAACATAAGTCAACCAAACATTGTTTATTAAACTAAGATATCAACCTAATCCCATACAACTCCACTAGTGTGTACAATCGTGAGAAAGGTCAAAGCAAATATGGTCATTGAACACAGCAGAAGAGAAACTGAGTGTTATTTTTCTAGACCTGTGGTCTAATTTCATTTCAGAGCTTTCGGGGGCTTAAAAATCAATTGGCGGCCCAAATCACAAGACGCCCACATACATTCAAGAACAGTTGATGATTGCTTGTTTATGGCTGCCTTTTCCACTTCCCTCACACAAGAAATGAGGACTTGAAAGCTGCCATGATGTCCATTAATTGCAAGCAGGGAGCAATTGTGAGGCACTTACTCCTTTGAACAGACATCAATAAATGTGGTGCAGGAAAACGCCGCATTGAAAATCAAAAAGAAAACTCCCCAAAAAAAAAGAAAAATAACAACCATTTGTGCCAGGCACTTTTCTCTCAAAAGAGTCTGAAGAAGGAGGTTAATCAATAATCTAACACTAGCTTCTCCTCCATTGAAGCAGTTTGTGTTTTGGGGGTGTTTAGCCACTAATTACTGTGGTCTATTCACCGGGGTCCACTGGATGGTGTCCAGGTCTATTAAATGGAGGGGGCGCAACACTGCAGAGCACCTGCTAGCTAGCTTGTGACTTTACCTAGGAACTGAGTACGTCCCGCCCGTCTTGAGCGGGACTAATGGATGGCCCGACATTACATCCAGGAAATTACTTCAGGTTAGCGCCCTCCCTTTGCGGGTGTGATTAATTGATCCGGAGAAGACTGAGAGAAGAAAAAAGTGCTGATGCACTTAGGAAGGGAAGCAAATTGGAAACGTGGCGGAGATCGAAAGAGACGGATGCTGACCTTTATGACTATTAATGAAAGTGGGCATACGTCGGAAGATGATATCGGAGTTATTTAACAATAACAACAGCAGCTTTGCACAATTGTCAAACGTGACGGGACGTTTGGTCGCTGGTCTTTTGGTCGCCAGTGAAATGTACTTAGATATGAAACAGTACTTAGATAATAAACAGTACTCAGATATGAAACCACTTAGATATAAAACTACTTAAATATGAAACAGTACTTAGATATGAAACTACTTAGATATGAAACTACTTAGAGATGAAACTACTTAGATATGAAACAGTACTTATATATTAAACAGTACTTAGATATGAAATAGTAATTAGATATGAAATGATACTTAGATATGAAATAGTACTTAGATAATAACTTAGATATTAAACAGTATTTAGATATGAAACAGTACTTAGACATTAACTTAGATATTAAACAGTACTTAGATATGAAACAGTACTTAGATATTAAACAGTACATAAATATTGAACAGTACATAGATATTAAACGGTTCTTAGATATGAAACGGTACTTAGATATGAAATGGTACTTAGATATGAAACAGTACTTAGATACGAAACAGTACTTAGATACGAAACAGTACTTAGATATGAAACAGTACTTAGATATAAAACAGTACTTAGATACTAAACAGTACTTAGATATTAAACTTTCTCTCATGAATATAATTTTGAGAGCTGGTTTCAACAGTAAACTCTCTGTCACCAAAACACCGACGACCAAAAGGGACCAAAAGACCGGCGAGCAAACGTCCGAGCACCTTGTCAAATGGCGGATGCGAGTTGGTAGAAGGTACTACAACACGTCTATTTTGGCATCTCACCAAGCTTGCAGGTCTCGCTCCGCCTTGACCCTCTGCTTCTCCAAGCCTTCGGACAGCTCGTCGCTGATTCTTTTCTTCATGGCTTCTTCGTCAACTAAGCAGAAAAGAAACAATCAAAACAATCAGCGATCGTGCAACTTGCGTGTTAAGGACACTTGTATGTTACACAAATGAAATAACTCCCAAAACACAGCGGTATATGCTCACATTCCTGAAACCTTATCTGGCTATATTCATGTCAGGGACATCACACGTGGACGCCTCTCGCGTCCTCGCCGCTCTATCTTGGCAGGTAATTAAGCATGAAAGTAAAGATGGCAGCCAGCGACCAGGCCAAAACGTGCTCGGAAGACACAAGTGCCACACGGTGCCCCGCATGAAACGGGGGATGTGTGTGTGTGTGTGTGTGTGTGTGAAGATTACACTCACACTGCATTCGTTAGCTGGGATAATCCCTATTGTCAGAGGCTATTATAACCTGGTAAAATATATTAACAGCGAGGCAGAGAAAAGGCACACATACACACAAAGACAATTTCCCCTAAAGACGCCAAATGTTAATATAGACTAGCTTTTGTGGACCTCACCAGAAAGTAAATTTAATAGTCATAATGGAAACATTGGATTGGATAATTTGATACATCCCGTAATCGGGAAATTTCGTTGTCACAGTGGCAAAAGGAAAGGCATTTTAGACATATATAGATAGGTAATAAGTAAGTTAATAAATAAATACATGAATGAATATATAAATAAATAAGCATGTTCCTGAAATATGTGTATGTATGTATGTATATATATATATATATATATATATATATATATATATATATATATATATATATATATATATATATATATATATATATATATATATATATATATATATATATATATATATATATATATATATATATATATATATATATATATATATATATATATATATATATATATATATATATATATATATATATATATATATATATATATATATATATATATAAGCATACATAAATACACACATATATAAGCACATATATACATACATACACATATGCATACAGTAGGTCTAAACAAAACCATTTTGTGTTAAAAAGCCTGACAGCTGATTGGAGGAAAGATCTGCGGAAGCACTCCTTCCTGCAATGAGGGTGCAGCAGTCTATTGCTGAAAGAGCTTTGGAGGGACTCCACAGACTCATGCAGGGGAGGGGAGGTGCTGTCTGTCCATGATGGACATCGGAAAGAATTTACACTGTATGGAAAATCCAAGTCTTCTCGATCCAAACTTGTTTCCGGTACATTTAACTAAATTCCCATCTTGCCAACAGTTTTTTTGGAATACAATATTATGGCAAGAAATAAATTAAACCTCACCTCACTATCTACATGGTACTAAAATTTGCCTTATTAGCCTCCTTGCCTACTAATTCAACTTACCTTCACAAAAACGACAAAGCATTGGCGGTAAACTTTTTCCTACGCCGTAAAACGCCGGCTAACAAGAGCGGAAAAATGAGCTGCTCGGTACAATAAAGAGGTGACGTGGTTCAGGCAGAGACATCATTCACGCCTCAGCCGACGTGTTTGACGGCGGCAAAAAGCATCATTGATCAACAATGTTACAACTCCATCAGGATCAGCCATGGGCCAATTACAGGGTAAACGTAAGAAATATGAATTAACCGCTAAGTCAAGTCCACAGGGTAAATAATGAAAAATAATCTGAATTGAAAATTGAAAATCCAATATTACATTTAACTCGAATAAATATCAAATTCCTATATTGAACTGCATTAATTTCAATTAAAATCACAATTTATTTGAATCCATTTCAATCCACACAACCACACAGGGAGTTTCATGTTGGCTTAGTGCTAATGAGTATCCAGGATGAGTGAGTTTCCCATTCCAAATCTACTAAAACTCATTAATTTGATCCCAAATTAGCCTCCAGCAACCAATTAACAAGCACTGATTTCTATAAATTAGTTAATTTGTCTTCTGTCTCTCTCTTATAAGGTTCAAATCCAATGTAGCAAAGTGGGGGACTATTGAGATGTCATTAAAATGACGCAGTAGGTTAATAAACTCTCCAGAATAATAACATCAAGTTCATAAAACTAATTATTTGCCCCCACACCAACCTGTACCAGGAATTGACATGAAAAATACGGTATTGCTTTTTAACTAAACAATACAAACAAGGCGCGATTATCAAGCAAGAAGCGAAGGCCCACACACTTGGAGTGTGTGTCTGGCTCCTCATTGGCCAAATTTTTCTGCTGTGGCAGTGGCGACTCCCTAGCATACCTGTCAACTTGTCCGTTTAACACAGATTTTATACGTTTTTTACCATTTCAAATCATGTATGCCGTTCACCGACTTTTGTACGGGGAAAAAATTTAATAAATAAAAATATCGTCAATATTTATGAAAACTGATCTGAACAAGACCGTTTTGGCTAAAATCCAGATAGTATCGTAGGCTGGTAGCCAATGACGCTACTGTCATCGATGGTTACTATTGTCACGGTATACCAGCAAAAATTATCCACAATCGTAAGTATTTTTTTAGCGGTGCGTACGGCAATATCGATAAAGGATGACATACGCATGCATAGATATACATAAAAGAAATATCATGGAAGGAAGCTTGGAGGAGCACCTAGTAAGAAACCAGTTACCGCAAGTAAACATGCGTCGTACGGTGTTTTTACATTTTTTGGGGGGGTTTGTACGAGGAATCATAATCATTTATAAGGGCAGTTATCGGCAGAGGTTGACAGGTATGCCCTAGTACATCTTACCACCATGGGGAGTCGTAAAAGGAAGACAAAAGCAAACAGCCCTCGATTGGTTGCATCTAAAAGTCAGGTTGGAGGCGGGGCAAATAAAGCCAAACCGAGATAAACCATTAGTAATTTGTTACTTTATTAATAGATGGTGAATTACAACAAATGAAAATATTTTTCCAATCCCATATCCTGTTTTTGGTGTTTTTTTTAAGATGGTTGGAACAGATTAATTAGTTTTTAGTTCATTCCTATGGCAAGCGTTCATTTGAGTTACGAGTAAATCGACATACGAGCTCAATCCCGGAACGAATTAAGCTTCTATCTCGAGGTACCACTGTAATTAAAAGGCTTCAATGTTCAGGTGAGCTAGAAAAAGCGCCACCTTTGTAGTATCCTTTCCTGGGGAGCAACATCCCACTAACTGGCGGCCCGCCATGGGGGTCAACGAGCTCCTGATACGTTAAACCCTCTTCAGGGGGGGGTGTCTAGGCTTTGGGCCAGACGCGGTTTGGCCTCCGCAGAGCCCCGTGGCAATCGCAGAGTAGCGGATGTAAATGTTAAAAAGATTAAAAACTCATCTGAACGCGTGGCCCCCCATGCTTTTCTCGGCACCAATCATGCACGGAGCCTTGTGGAAAGCCTGGTGCAAGATGAAAAAAAAAGCAGGCCAACTATTGCCGAAAGAGATAATAGACGAAGGCAAATTGCATTTCTCATCAGGGCTTTCATTAACCCCGAGACCCTCGTGGAAGGCCTAATCTGTAACATTAACACTTGCTCACGATTCCTCGCTGGAGTCTTCGCGCACCTTTTGCCACGCTTATATCAGAACGAGTATTTTTATATATATATATATATATATATATTTATTTTATTATTATTATTTTTTTAAATCCACCCTTGAGCGAAGAGGTACATTTTTTTTTCTCAATTGTTCCGAATCTTCTTAACTGACAGCTCTGAAGTGGTTCTGGATGACAAGGAATGATGACCAGACGTTTGGTCGCCGGTATTTTGGTCCCTTTTGGTCGCCGGTCAAATGGTGCCAGAGAGTTCACTGTTGAAACCAGCTCTCAAAACTATTATCATGAGTTTAATATCTAAGAGAGAGAGTCTAATATCTAAGAGAGAGAGAGAGTTTAATATCTAAGTACAGTTTAATATCTAAGTACTGCTTAATATATAAGTAGTGCTTAATATCTAAGTACTGCTTAATATCTAAGTACTGCTTAATATCTAAGCATTGTTTAATATCTAAGTACTGTTGAAACCAGCTCTCAAAATTTTTATCATGAGACAGAGTTTAATATCTAAGTACTGCTTAATATATAAGTACTGCTTAATATCTAAGCACTGCTTAATATCTAAGTACTGTTGAAACCAGCTCTCAAAATTATATTGATGAGAGTTTAATATGTAAATATCTACTATTTTCAACAGTAATTAGATATTAAACAGTACTTAGATATTGAACTCTCTCTCTTAGATATTAACCTCTCTATCATGAATATAATTTTGAGCGTTGGTTTCAACAGTAAACTCGGTCACCATTTGACCGGCGACCAAATGTCCGAGCACCACAAAGAACGACAAAAAGGAAAAGTCCCACACTTGATGTTCCACACATGCTAGCTACAATGCTTTTGAGATGGGCAGCTATTATAAATATATAATATATTATAAATATATAATATACAACATCGCTGGATCTTGTGTTTGTGCTAATAAGGTGCATGAATATTTACGATGCAGTGGTCAAAAAAGTGTCAAGAGATTTTTAACCTTTAAGGTGGCGGAATCCACGGTCACGCTCCAAAAAGTCAGTCAAGCACTTTTTTTAAACAAGCCTTTAAACTTATTGAAACATTTTCCATTTATTTAAAAGACGTTGAGGTCATGATTCGATTTTAATATTCTATTACATTTTTTTTTCATATGCTGGTTCGGGCCTGAGGCCTTCAATATTTTAACTTTTTTTTTTTTAACAAGACGCTACCTTAACCATATTCACTTATTTGAAAAACAGGAGTTCTGCTACTCTTAAAAATGTTATTGAAGTAAAATATCAGAAAAAAATATCTTTTAGAATGGGTTCAAAGGTGAGCTTCAATAATAAGAAGTAATAATACTCGCAGTGTGTACTACAATGATTATATTTGGAAAGTTTAGTGGAATAAAGTAGTAAAATAAATGTGAAAACTACTGAATTAAGGACTCAAGGTCCATGCCTCGCTTTGGCTGTTTTTTAAAAATGTCTTCAATAAAAAAAAAAAATGAATTGAATTGATCTGGGAAAAATAGAATAAACCTTTATTTTAAATCCATTGTTGTGCTGTGAAATCAATGTCTAGTCATCTTAAGCGGCAAAAGATGGTTTTGAAAACATAGTAAACTTAACCGTCCGAGTGTGATTATAACGCGGTGAACAAAAAGAGCGAATGGTTGAAATGGAATTTAATGTCAAAGAAGGGCAAATATAAAAAATGCACTGCTCATACGCACTTTCTAAAACTGCAGAGGTGTCGTTTTAATCACAGAAGTCACTGTGGCGTGGCACAAGTTGGCCTTTTTTTTTTTTAATTAGCACGCTGATTGCGTACCATAAAGGACGGGGGATGCCTGCTTGCCCACACCCCGTCTTTATGTGCCCACTCATCCGCCACGCGCCTCTCTTTGTGCGTAATGAGCAACATTCAAATGCCCTCAGCCCAGCCGGTCCGGGAAACCTGAGCCCAACTTTATTTAGAGAGGGATAAGTTACTAAAATAAAAGAAAATGCCCTAATATCTAAGTACTGTTTAATATCTAAGTACTGTTCAATATCTCAGTACTGTTTAATATCTAAGTACTGTTTAATATCTCAGTACTGTTTAATATCCAAGTACTGTTTAATGTCTAAGTACTGTTTAATGTCTAAGTACTTTTTAATATCCAAGTACTGTTTAATATCTAAGTACTGTTTAATATCTAAGTAGTGTTTAATATCCAAGTACTGTTTAATATCCAAGTACTGTTTAATATCTACGTACTGTTTAATATCTAAGTACTGTTTAATGTCTAAGTACTGTTTAATCTCTAAGTACTGTTTAATATCCAAGTACTGTTTAATATCTAAGTACTGTTTAATATCTAAGTACTGTTTAATATCTAAGTACTGTTTATAATCTAAGTACTGTTTAATATATAAGTACTGTTTAATATCTAAGTACTGTTTAATATCTAAGTACTGTTTAATATCTAAGTACTGTTTAATATCTAAGTACTGTTTAATATCTAAGTACTGTTTAATATCTAAGTACTGTTTAATAACTAAGTACTGTTTAATAACTAAGTACTGTTGAAGCCAGCTCTCAAAATTATATTCATGAGAGTTTAATATCTAAATATCTACTGTTTTCAACTGTACTTAGATATTAAACAGTACTACGATATTAAACTTCTCTCTTAGATATTAAAGTCTCTCTCATGAATATAATTTTGAGAGCTGGTTTCAACAGTAAACTCTGTGTCACCATTTGACCGGCGATCAAACGTCCGGTCACGCTTCTAACTACCAGTAGTTCATACACCCAGTGTATCCAATCGCATTAACTTTTGTGCTCTATTGAGGAGATTCAGAGCTTTACACAGATACCCAATTTCTTTTGTAGTATTCCAATTACTTCATATAGATTGGGGAATTTCTAAATAAATGTGATGGAATAACATTTTTTTTTCATGGTAGTCAAGTGGATAAAACATTCTAACCAAAAACTTATTTTTAACCTCATATATGAGTACAAATGTACCAACATAAAAGTACCAATGTAAAATGCACAAACCCTGAACCACAGAAATAGAATAGATTCAAATATTTAAAATACTTAACATAACCTGAATTGAGAAAATATTTTTTTTCTGGAGCCCTGCAAAGAACATTTGCATTGGTGCCAAATATTAAGTGAGTTTATATAGATAAAGCCTACTACGTGCATGTTTCCCTGGAGGCGGGCAAACAAACTTCTTGTCATCCTAACAATGAAAAGTTAATACATGCAATATAAGAGCAGAATCATTTTCCATAATGACTCATTTCATTATGAGTTATACGGGGGACGGCGCGCCTCCTCGTCAAAGTTAATTAGAGGTTCTTCGAGAATGAAGTGTCCGGGGATTAATTTTATGTGCGGCTACATTTGGAATTTTAATCATGTTTATTGTGCACATGTTTACTTTAAGCCGACTCACACTTTTAGTAGTTCTTTTGATTCATGCTCGGTTATACTCTTATCCGGGTCGTGTTAATAAAGTAGTAGCTGATTACCGCTAAGCATGATGGACATTTGCGCTGACCGGACGTTTGGTCGCCGGACGTTTGGTCGCCGGTCTTTTGGTCGCCGGTCTTTTGGTCGCCGGTCTTTTGGTCGCCGGTCTTTTGGTCGCCCGTCTTTTGGTCGCCGGTCTTTTGGTCGCCGGTCTTTTGGTCGCCGGTCTTTTGGTCGCCGGTCTTTTGGTCGCCGGTCTTTTGGTCGCCGGTCTTTTGGTCGCCAGTCTTTTGGTCGCCGGTCTTTTGGTCGCCGGTCTTTTGGTCGCCGGTCTTTTGGTCGCCGGTCTTTTGGTCGCCGGTCTTTTGGTCGCCGGTCTTTTGGTCGCCGGTCTTTTGGTCGCCGGTCTTTTGGTCGCCGTTCTTTTGGTCGCCGGTCTTTTGGTCGCCGTTCTTTTGGTCGCCGGTCTTTTGGTCGCCGGTCTCTTGGTCGCCGGTCTTTTGGTCGCCGGTCTTTTGGTCGCCGGTCTTTTGGTCGCCGGTCTTTTGGTCGCTGGTCTTTTGGTCGCCGGTCTTTTGGTCGCCGGTCTTTTGGTCGCCGGTCTTTTGGTCGCCGGTCAAATGTACTTAGATATGTACTTAGATATTAAACAGTACTTAGATATTAAACAGTACTTATATATTAAACAGTACTTATATATTAAACAGTACTTAGATATTAAACATTACTTAGACATTAAACAGTACTTAGATATTAAACAGTACTTAGATATTAAATAGTACTTAGATATTAAACTCTCTCTTAAATATTAAACTCTCACTTATATATCAAACTCTCTCTCTCTTAGATATTAAACTCTCTCTCTCTCTTAGATATTAAACTCTCTCTCTTAGATATTAAACTCTCTCTCTTAGATATTAAACTCTCTCTCTTAGATATTAAACTATCTCTCTCTTAGATATTAAACTCTCTCTCTCATGAATATAATTTTGTGAGCTGGTTTCAACAGTAAACTCTCTGTCACCAAAAGACCAGCGACCAAATGTCCGAACACCGTTAGAAGGATACGACCTATGTTTGTATTATATATGTATTTGCTAAACATTTATATATATCTTAATATATCTGTGTTTATACATTGGGGGGGGGGGGGGCATGGGCTGTAGAAGGTTTTCTGTGGGATAAAATGCCACTGGGTCACACAATGTAAATATTCTTTTTTTTTGTCTAAATCTTAAAAACTCGTTAGCTATGCAACCATACTCCACTTGTGTGTTGTGTATAGTACACTGCCAGGCAACCTACTTGTTGGTGCAATTGGACGGGCCTCTGGGACAGGAACAGTGACTTCTGACTTAGCCGCCAACTGAGGAGGAGGAGGAGGAGAAGGAGGTGGAGGAGGAACGGTCACTTGAGGCTGTGGAGAAGGAGGTGACAGGATAGCGACAGGCTCAGAAGCAGGAAGACAGGAGAGGGAATCCGGCAAGAAAATAAGAGGAGAGAGAGGTTCATTTAGCGGAGCTACAGAATCCACCGATGCAGGTAAAGGGGCGCAAGCAGGGGGATCCGAAGGGGAAATAGAGGTGGTAGTTACCGGCTCAACAAAGGGAGGAGGAGCAGTGCTTGGCTCAAAAGCAGGAGACACGTCTGCGGGTAAGGAGGCTGAAGGTAGCACCATGTCAATGATGGTGGGTGCTTCTACCTGCACGGGTTCAGGAGGAGGAGGAGGAGGTGCTACAGTCTCTTGAGGGGGAGATGGTGGAGGAGGAACGGAAGGGATGGGACCAAATGGAGGAGGAACGGGCTGTGGATGAGGAGGTTCTCGCATTCTGTTGATGACGTTCTCTGAAAGCTGCAAAGCAATGTTTGAAACCATCATTAAACGGACATTAGGAGAGAAAAAAAAGGATTTACCTAAAAATTCAAGGAGACACCGCATTGAAATGAATAGGATTACTTTGTAGGTGACTTTTTTAAAGTCTTATATAATGCCCTTAAAGCGGATGCATCTAAATTTAGCCACCGATACACTTATTGAGGGAGCAAGTCTTGTTTGTATACTTTACCTCATGTCATTCGATTATTCATTCATTCATCAATTAGGAGGAAAATTGCACGGGGCGGTGACGTCATCGTCAACATTCTAACATCATTTATATTCCGCGCAAAACGGGTTTTCACGCTTGTATAATTATTAAAATCAGATAGATCCCACTTTCACGTTTATACACGTATTAAAATGAGGTAGATCAATGTTTACACACTTGTTTTGAGGACATTCTTAATGACAGCATGTGATTGTTTTAAAAATATTGATCGAGATCGTTCAAGATATCATCTCATTTAGGATAAATAAGACATTACGCTTCGAAGGGAGTGGAAAAAACAAACAAGCAAAGAATAAAAACACAGTTTCTCATAGTTTTGCATGCAAGTGTGCATTCACTCACCCTAATGCCCTTCACCACAGTAATGTTGTCGTTCTCATCAGACTCAAATGACACTCGGCGCGTACTGTTGTTGGCCCCCATTGTCACTCCGCACCCCCAAAGGACATTCACTATCTACATGTATTATTAAACACTTAAGATGAGGTGTTTTTATCTTTGTTTATAGTGGTCAAAGTTGTCAGAGGCCCGCGCGCTGTCATTCCAGCTTCATCAGGAAACACATTCAATAAAAGCATTTGCTATTGGCTAACTGCGTCTCAGCCTCAACAACGGAGATTTCTATTGGTTGTATAGCTTTGAATGGGTGACCGTTTTAAAGAAACAGGACTCATATATATATATATATATATATATATATATATATATATATATATATATATATATATATATATATATATATATATATATATATATATATATATATATATATATATATATATATATATATATATATATATATATATATATATATATATATATATATATATATATATATATATATATATATATATATATATATATATATATATATATATATATATATATATATATATATATATATATATATATATATATATATATATATATATATATATATATATATATATATATATATGTAATGCATTGAAATTGCTGTGTTTAGGACTGAAACTGGTTCCCGTTTTCAACTAAATTGTTCCTCATACATTTTTTTTTGGCACAAAAATTGGCAAGGTTCATTTCGATCATTAATGAAGGTTATGATCAATGTTCCCTCTAAAATACGCGCATGCGCAATTGCGCACTACTCTCGTCTTCTCTGTGCAGCAGCAATCATATGACGTGCAGTAAATAAAATCCAAACTTTTTTGTCCATTCTTATGTTTTTCGTGGTTTTACAGCATGTTTTACATGAAAAATTAGAGGTAACATTGACATGCACCTGCTTATGGCAAGTATGATACTGGTGTGCCCATAGCAAGCAATGATGATGTCGCTCACACTGGTTCTCTAAGAAAAATTAGAGGGAACATTGATTACAATAAATCCCCGTCGGGTTGGGTCAAAAGGAAATTGCATTCTCAATTTTACAAATATCACAAATGTACTTGTTGAAAACAGATTAGTAAACATGATTTTAGTTGCTAATAATATGCTTTATTGCAGATTGACACCCGTGTGTTGGATAGGGGCAAAAACAAGCAATAACAAGCGGTAATGATCATCAGTGAAATGAAAATATAACTATACAGAGCATCATTTCTCAGACAGAAGGTGAGGAGGAGTAAGAAGCAGGCATAATTTTGCCAAAGATGACCTATTATAATTCACATCCAAATCAACATATTGCTGGTAGCTTTGGGAAAATGCCCAGATTGTTGTCAGCTTCACTTTCCACTATGGAGCATATCTTTGTCCAGTCAGTGCACATGCACATCTGTTGTTTACCGGCTATTATGACTACTTTCAGTGCTGGGTTTCTTTCCCATTGTGTTTCGAGAACAGAAAATAATATTTGGAAATATATTAAAACTTCTACTCTAGCTTCTGAAGTCATGAAAAACATCTTGAGTTTAAGCAATGGAGGTCAGTTTACAATTTGAACATGATGGGTAGAATAATTGCAGCTCCAAAATGGAACAGCATGGCTTTTGTTTGTTCTGCAAAGTCGTGAAACACTGTTAGAAATCAAAATATAACAGAAATTCAATTTTCCTTGAGAACAGATGCTATATTTACGAATGACAGCTCATATGTCTTTTCTTCTAAATTTAATATATTATAAACAGAGTTGTTTATTTGGGTTTTATTCCCACTGTTAGGTTCCTTTTTATTTATATTTAATATAATATCAAAACAATTACAAGGTTTTTGATTAATCCAATTGCGTAAGCAAAAACAACAGCTGTAACAATTATCGGCTATCAGATATTCAATAATAATAAGGTCGGAACTGAAAAAACAACTCCATTGGAAATTAAACAAACAAGCCTCCATTGGGCAAAACAATTCCATAATTAAGCGAAAAGAGTGTCACGATTTACGACTATATGCGAGTAATCACAAAGGTTGTTGGATAGCAATCACGCTGCATCAACAATTTCTTAAGCGTCCTTCTAGGTCTGCATTCTGGGGTAAATGTCAGTCCTATCTTCCAGTAAACAGTCCTCGGAACGAGGATTCGGTGACATGTTCCAATCCCGAGCTATTCAAGAAGCTCTCATACAAAAATGAATAAATGCAAACACATTTATATACCGTATTTTCATGACTATAAGGCACACATAAAAGTCTGAACGCCTGAACTGAAACAATACTGTTAAATATGCAGATGCCATCTTAGTTTACAAAATCTTCCATCATATAGCTCCTCCCCCACTGCAAGATTTTATATTAAAAAAAAATCCAAAACATCAACAATGGCTGGCTCTAGAGGTGACTGTGTAGTCAGTGCTTCATACCTGGAAGTCAATAGCAATTACCGTAATTTCACAACTATAAGGCACACTTAAAAGTCTTAAATTTTCTCCAAAATAGACAGTGTGCCTTATAATACAGTGCAGTGTGCCTTATATATGGAAAACATTTAATTCATTGAGGGTGCACCTTATAATGCGGTGCGCCTTATAGTCGTGAAAATACGGTATTCAAATGTGTATATATATCTTTGATGGCCTTGTTTTTCTCTCTTACATATACTTGTTTGCACCATTTTCGCATTATGTTAATGACTAAGGCTGCAGCACATTGTATTTCATATATCACGTTTTGGGATTGTGACATTCTATCTGAAAAGTAAATCCCTTTTGTCATTGTACTTTGTTGCACCAAGAAGCACAACTTAATTGTACTTTATATTCTTATATTTGTCTATTACCATCAGAAAATTGGGTTCTCCTACATTTCAGCCGAAGCACATTCTCCAGGGGAAACCCTCATCTCGGAATCTATTATTATCGTAGATTACTTAATGAATAACTGGAATATGCAGCGACGCCCCAGGGCACTCTTTGAAAAGCCTTAGGCTGCATTGAACACTGAGTTTATATAATAGATACCCCACTGTATTACAAGACAATAAACAAAGTCATTTTGGTTCATTTCATAGGTTCTTTCCAATTTGCATAGACGTAAAAAAAATTCTAAGTACTGAAGCATGTTGTTTTTGTATGAATACCCATCAAATTGAACAAAATGACCTTGGCTCTCTGTTATTGGGGACAAGAAGGCGAAGAGATTGGCTGGCCTGATGGGCAGAATGCTTCTGTGATAAGAACGTCAAAATTAAACCTGGACCAGAGGAACTTGACTCCTTTATTTATTTATTTATTTCTTTTTCAAAGAAAAACGTTTGCGTCTTCTCTTTTTTTTTCCTCCACTGGATGAGAAGAGACATAAAGATGGGCGACAATCTTATCTCATCATTCCATGGGCGCATCAATCACAGTCTAGACCAGTAAAAATCGACCAATTCCACCTCTACAATCAATGTCCTTTCCTATTGTCACTGGTACAGCAAAGATTGTCAGAGATAAGACCAAGCAAATCCTTCCAAATCTACCTCTATGGATGCTCTAAATGAAAAGCTATTTACTAACAGATAAATACTTGCCTCTTTGCTACCATTCCCTTTTTTTCCTGTCCCATGAGATATGAATCGAACTTCCCAATAAAGAAGCTTCCTTGCTGTGATCTGTTGATTCTTTCAAAAATCAATGCTGCATTAAAACATGTGTCTGGTTTTAGGCTTTCACATGAGGCTCAATATATATATATATATATATATATATATATATATATATATATATATATATATATATATATATATATATATATATATATATATATATATATATATATATATATATATATATATATATATATATATATATATATATATATATATATATATATATACGTGGAAAATTAGACAATATTTAAATTATTATATTTATTGTAGTTTGCCATGTTTATAGAATTTTATTGCCTTGATTCATTTTCATTTCGTATATAGTACTTAATAATTGTTATATTTATTGTAGTTTGCATTTTTTTACAATATTTTCTTGCTGTTTATTCATTTTTATTACGTAGATAGTGCTTAATAAATTATTATATTTATTACGGATATAGTATTTAAAAAAAGTACTTTATTTATTGTTGTTTGCAATTTTTACAATATTTTCCTGCTTTTTGTTCATTTTTTATTACGTATATTATACACTGAAGCAAAAAACACAGGACGATCAATTTAAACTACATCTCCCATGATGCTCCACCATGGGTTTCTTGCTTCCGGGTTTTGTTACCGCTGGATAAAATGGCTACAGACACTGGGCGATACAGGGGAGCTGTCAACAAAAACAAAGACCCCTCCGGGCTACTTATATCTGTCATAAGGTATTGTTCATACCATATTTTTATTGGATCATGCAATCGTGCTCTTTTTTCGCTTAACGAAAATCTTTAGGATATGAAGATGTCAGCATTGTCTTCCTGTCTAACGGAAATACCATATTTCTCCATTAAAATCGCATGTAAAAAGGATCCAATGTTGTTTTGCACTGAAATATTTGTTTCTACAATTTCTTAATGGTTCAGTAACGTATTGATAATCAAATCTGATGCTGTTTTCATAATTGTTATGCCATTGGCGTCCATACATTCGAAGTCAGGGCTAGTCGCTAATGAGTTAAATCTGTCCTTGCAATTAGGACTTTGTCCAACAGTGATGACGTCCAAGACAGGGAGACAGAAAAAGGCCGTCTGGAGGAAGCATTTGAGACATGCGATCGTGATCTGGACCATCTTATCGTGCAGCACTATGCCGAGCTCACCACCGCCATCCGGACCTACCAGAGCATCACTGAGCGTATCACCACCTCCCGCAATAAGATTAAACAGGTAAGATTTATGGGAAATAAAATTGTATGGCACATGCTGACGTCATCACATCCCATGCAGGTGAAGGAGAACCTCCTCTCTTGCAAGATGCTTCTCCACTGCAAGCGGGATGAGCTAAGAAAGCTGTGGATTGAGGGCATCGAACACAAGCATGTCCTACAACTCCTGGATGAAATTGAGAGTATCAAACAGGTGCCTCAACGCTTGGAGGCTTACATGGCCAGTAAGCATTACCTCCATGCCACAGATATGCTGGTGAGTAGGCGTCTTTGCGGGAAAAATCCACATCCAACTCAAAATACTGAGTCAAGCATCTCAATTTTATTTATTTTTGTTACCGTGTAATACTGGCAAAGCCACTTGCCTGAATTGTGGCATTACAACATGGGAAAAATGTAAATAGACCACCAAACTAATGACAAAATCATTCACTTTTAATGAATGACTTTTACAATTAATCTCCTTTTCCTACATTTTGATATAGATTACTAATATGTGGGTTCAGATCACTAATATGTAAGTACATATTACTAATATGGATGGATGGATGGATAACTTTATTCATCCAGTATTCGGGAAATTACATTGTGGCAGTAGCAAAAGGGTGATTAGACAGAACAGCAAAGCAAAAGCACAAAGTGTGGATACAGATTGCTAATTTGTGGGCACACATTACTAATACAGTGGTACCTTGAGATATAATCTTAAATATTTCCGGGACTGAGCTTGTATGTCGATTTCCTCCTAATTCAAATGAACGGTTCCCATTGAAATGAACTACAAACAAATTAATTTGTCCCAACCCTCTGAAAAAACACAAAAACAAGATATTGGATTGGAAAAAAATGTGAATTTCTTCTAATTTGCCATCGATTAACAAAGTAACACAGAACTAGTGGTTTAATAGTAATAAAATATGTTTAATAAAAGTAAAATTAGACAATTTTGCGGAGGGCAGAGTTTTTGCATCGGTGGGCACGGATGACTAATCTGAGGACACGGATGACTAATCTGAGGGCACGGATGACTAATCTATGAGCACGGATGACTCATCTGCGAGCGCAAATTACTAATCTGAGGGCACAGATTACTGATCTGCGGTTTTGGATTACTGATCTGTGGGCACAGATGACTAATCTGAGGGTACGGATAACTAATCTGAGGGCTCGGATAACTAATCTGAGGGCACGGATGATTAATCTAAGCGCACGGATTACTAATCTGCGGGCACGGATTACTAATCTGCGGGCACGGATTACTAATCTGCGGGCACGGATTACTAATCTGCGGGCAAGGATTACTATTATGCGGGCACAGATTACTAATCTGCAGGCACGGATGACTCATCTGCGGGCACGGATGACTAATATGCGGGTACGGATGACTAATCTGTGGTCAAAATTATTGTATAGTTTATAACAGTATAAAAGCAATATTACAATATTTTTTCCTATCATTGTTTTGAGTTTAAAAATAAATACCCTCAAATGGAAGAACAGGAATCTTCTCCGTTTAGCATTTTATGGTTCCCTCCTTTTTTTCATGGTGAAATGATTGCATCCACAGATGCCAGTATTTTACCATCAATTTAAAATACTAATCCCATATAGCTTTATCAGGAACACAAATGTTCCGTTCTTAAGTATCACCTCAGTTTCAAACAGGTTTGGGCAAACTACGGTCGCGGGCCACATACGGACCGCTAGGCTTTTTAATCCGGCCCGCCGACGTTGTCCAAATAATGTTTTTTTTCATTTTTATTTATTTTTATTTTTCCCCCAAGATGGCGCCGTCACGCGGAAGCCATTGGCAGTAGCTCTGTCCACTCTTGTGTTTTTCATGCTTTACAGCCTTCTATCTTTTTTTAAATGACATTTTATTATTTCTTAATACATTCCTTTTTACTTTACTTTGTACTTAATACTTTTGACTTTAATGATGAGTGATGAGTATGTCAATACTTTAGCCCTTTTTTTCTGTTTATGTTTCATATGTACTGTTAACGAATGCACTTTTTTATATGTATCGTATCTTGTGCTGACCCGGCCCATCTGTCAAATTTTTTGAGTCTATGTGGCCCCCGGGCCCAAAAGTTTGCCCACCCCTCAGTTTAAAACTACATTTTCTGTGATGTGTTTTTTCTGCGGGACCCCCGACTTTGCAAATAATGAGTCTCCTGAAATTGATTTATCAATATGAGGAGGGTGAGGGAAATATGGTAGTCACAAAAGGAGCGTGAAAATCCTTTTGAGCGCAGTCCGAACCTCCTCGCAAATCACTCTCGTTCGGTCGCTTTAACGCCTTTTAAAAAAGAAGTTGAGAGTTCAAAGTCACTCGGACTTTCATTTTACTGCTCTGGCCTGCTAGAATGCTCGGTGAAAAGGCATAAAGAACACTTTATTTCCCCCCAAGACCTACATCCAAATATTCATGAGTCATAGATATAATTTCCTTTCTCGGTTTTACCTCGAAAGAGTTGGATTAGCTGCAAATATAATTTGCTGTGTGTGTGTGTGTATGTGTATGTGTATGTGGGTGTGTGTGTGTGTGTGTGTGTGTGTTTGACTGTGGCTTATCGCCATGGTTTGACAATTAGAATTCAGTCTGTGTTCTTGCCGCTACTGAAAGGCAGTCCTAAGCCCTATGGTGTCGGATAAAAAAGTCGCTTTTCTTTCTTTTTATACTTTTGTACTTTGGTTTCACCTTTGTAAACTTTTATGAATTGTAATAGCAACCCATCATCTCATACTGCATTGAATAGATACACATTCTTTCAAAAGCTATGGCAATTTTTCTATAGCAAATATAGGCCAGTTTTACAACCCCACAACTACTATGAGTATTTATTTATAATTGGTACCGTATTTCCATAAATATAAGGCGCACTTAAAAGTCTTAAATTGTCTCCAAAACATGTATAATAGTGCCTTATCAATCCTGTGTGCTTTATATATGGAAAAAAAATAAATGTTTCATTCATTGAGGGTGCGCCTTATAATGTGGTGCGCCTTATAGTCGTGAAAATACGGTGTTTGTAAACTTAGCCACTTTAATTCCTACTTGTACGTATAATAGGGTGCTCGGACATTTGGTCGCCGGTCAAATGGTGACAGAGAGTTTACTGTTGAAACCAGCTCTCAAAATTATATTTATGAGAGAGAATTTAATATCTAAGTACTGTTTAATATCTAAGTACTGTTTAATATCTAAGTACTGTGTAATATCTAAGTACTGTGTAATATCTAAGTACTGTTCAAACCAGCTCTCAAAATTATATTCATGCGAGAGAGTTTAATATCTAAATATTTACTGTTTTCAACAGTACTTGGATATTTAATGTAGATTTAATATCTAAATATCTACTGTTTTTAACAGTACTTAGATATTAAACTCTCTCGCATGAATATAATTTTGAGAGCTGGTTTCAACTGTACTTAGATATTAAACAGTACTTTGATATTAAACAGTACTTAGATATTACGCAGCAATTAGATATTAAACAGCACTCAGATATTAAACAGTACTCCGATATTGAACAGTACTTAGATATTAAATTCTCTCTCATGAATATAATTTGAGAGCTGGTTTCAACAGTAAAATCTCTGGCACCAAAAGACGGGCGACCAAAAGGGACCAAAATACCGGCGACCAAAAGACCGGCTATCAAATGTCCGGTCACGGAATACACAATAGTTTTATGTTTTTTCATCCTATTTTTTTAATTTTGGTTTCAAAGATGTTTTTCACTTGTAACGGTTTGCTTGTTCGCAGCGGAAACACCCGAACCTATCAGGAAAGAACAGTCTTAACTCATCTTAATTTATGCTATTCCCGGTCAGGTATCTGCTGTGGAGTCGCTTGAGGTCCCCCTCCTGCAGGTAGAGGGGCTCGGCGACCTCCGCCTGGAGCTCCACAGCAAGAAGCTCAACATCCATCTGGTGCTCATCGATGAACTCCACCGTCACCTCTACATCAAGTCCACCAGCCGACTTGGACACAAAAACAAGGAGAAGAATGCTTTGCGCCTTCCAGGGTAAACGAAGCCAAACTTTGTACTACTAGATCAGTGAATTCAGTTTTTGGTGTGCATGCTCGGTTCCACGAGGACACCAGACAATGCGTGTCCAATTATTGTACCTGTATAGAAATCCATTTCACATCTCATTTGCTTGGTCTGTGGTGTTTACACCCTTTTTCTGTGTGCTCATTGTGTCAAAAAAAAATAGTCTTCAAAGTGCTGCCTTCATTACAAGTCCAAACAGGTGCCAGTTGCCAATTATTTCTTGTGTGGACACAAGGCCAATTAGAGGTATAACAAGTCTATTTCGATATATTTTTCCTGAAAACCATGCAATCTCTTTCTCCAACTTGCCTTGCTATTCCATATCCGGCGGTGAACATTAAGGCTAATACGGCGCAGTGGCGACTTTGCTTTGTTTATGCTTTTGTGTTGAGGCGTTGTTCGCGCGTGTGGGCGCAGTAATTACGGCAGTTGTTTGTCTGCGAGGTACAGTGATTTATTTCCTGGATCAGCCGGTGACAGGCGCCAACAAACCCCTCTGTTGCACACCCCGCTGACTTAGTTTATGCCGTTTGGACTTTAAAGGGCTGCAATTGCTGAAGTTGTAATAAATAGCTCATTGGGAAGCATTCGCCAGTCCCCACACAGATGCAAGGGGGTCGGGGTTAAACATCAGATTAATAACGTTAGCGAAAGGTGGTTTGCTTTGTTTTTGGTGTTAACGCGCTTCTTCCGGCGTGTGATTGACTGATTTTGTGCTTTTCAGTTCTGCGGGCAAAGACGTGTGCCCCATGCCACCGTTGGATGTCAGCGGCCTTTCCACGCCGCGCAAACTACTGGATTCCTCGCAATTCAGCACACCGGGATCCAGCTGCGGTACGGAACATGCCTTAAATGGGTGCTGGGGGATTTGGTCGCCGGTCTTTTGGTCGCCGGACGTTTGGTCGTCAAGTCTTTTGGTCGCCGGTCAAATGGTGACAGTTTACTGTTGAAACCAGCTCTCAAAATGATATTCATAAGAGAGAGTTTAATAGCAAAGTACTGTTTAATATCCAAGTACTGTTTAATATCTAAGTACTGTTGATACCAGCTCTCAAAATTGTATTCATGAGAGATTTTAATTTCTAAATATCTAATGTTTTCAACAAATTGTGACAGAGAATCTACTGTTGAAACCATCTCTCAAAACTATATTCATGAGTTTAATATCTAAGTATGGCTTAATATCTAAGTATGGCTTAATATCTAAGTATGGCTTAATATCTAAGTATGGCTTAATATCTAAGTATGGCTTAATATCTAAGTATGGCTTAAGATCCAAGTACTCTTTAATATCTAAGTACTGTTTAATATCTGAGTATATTTTACTGGCGACCAAAAGACCGGCGACCAACCGTCTGGTGACAAAATGTCCGGTCACGCTAAAATGACATCACACGCAATACACAGCATATGTTGAGTACTGTTCGCAAGCAGGTCGATATTAATCATAATGAAGTCGTTAGAGACACCATTTGCATGTCATTATGAGTTTGCCACCCAAGTACGCCGTCGAGGAAGTTTGCCTCATTTTTTTCACAAGACATTTGTCACAACAACCTCCACTGCCACCATCATAGTCCCTCGCCAACATCATAATCATCTTGTCCGCCTTTATCTGCGTCGTTTGTCATCTGCCGGCACCGTCATCGCAGCAGGAGGGAGGAGTGGCGGCGGCAATAGGCGGGGAGCATTTGTAACGCTCAAACTGGCAACTGATAATGTGCGGAAACAAAAATGAGACTGTAATGACAAAAAAAATAAAAAAAACAAAAAACATCCAGAGACCAATAAGTTATGGCAGGCGTGCCTGGATTTTTTTATCACATTCTTCCTTAATACTTTGTTTTTTCGTCAGTTTGTTTTTTAGATTGTTCAACTTACGTTTCAGCCTCCCTGCAAGGCGGGTGCTCGGACGTTTGGTCGCCGGTCTTTTGGTCTCCGGTCAAATGGTGACAGAGAGTTTACTGTTGAAACCAACTTTCAAAATTATTTTCATGAGAGAGAGTTTAATATCCAAGTACTGTTTAATATTCAAGTACTGTTTAATATTCAAGTACTGTTTAATATCCAAGTACTGTTTAATATCCAAGTACTGTTTAATATCCAAGTACTGTTTAATATCCAAGTACTGTTAAATATCAAAGTACTGTTGAAACCAGCTCTCAAAATTATATTCATGAGAGTTTTATATCTAAGTACTGTTTGTTATCCAAGTACCAATGAAAACAGATGATATTTAGATATTAAACTCTTTCTTGAATATAATTTTGAGAGCTGGTTTCAACATTACTTAAATATTAAACTTCTCTCTTTGATATTAAACTTCTTTCTTAGATATTAAACTTCTCTCTTTGATATTAAACTGTCATGAATATAATTTTGAGAGCTGGTTTCAATATTACTTGGATATATAAACAGTACTTGGATATTAAACTCTCTATTAGATATTAAACTCTCTTATGAATATAATTTTGAGAGCTGGTTTCAACAGTAAACTCTCTGTCACCAATTGACCGGCGACTAAAAGGGACCAAAAGACTGGCGACCAAAAGACTGGCGGCCAAAAGACTGGCGACCAAAAGACTGGCGACCAAAAGACTGGCGACCAAAAGACTGGCGACCAAAAGACTGGCGACCAAAAGACCGGCGACCAAACGGCCCGTCACGTGCAAGGCGGAGCGTTAAAAGCTAAATGGCAGATTGGTCCAAATTATTCGAAGGAATCGGGCAATCAGCAGGCCGCCCACAGGCCATCATGTGCCCGGACGCTGGCGCGCTAACAGCTGCGGTTTTAATAACATTAGAGCACCTCGTTTGTCGCTCGTAATTGTCATAATTATTACACAAACTACGAACGGAACGGGCAGAAGAGGCAAAGGCAACCCAAAGTCCATTAACTTGCCATAAACATTAACTCCCCCAACGTGCGCTGATGGGGAATTGGGACGCCTCTTCTAAGGAAAATTGGACCCTCGCTTACTCTCAATTGTGCCACTAATTTGGTTAACTAATATTACACTCTTGTTTTTATGGATCGGCGTTGGTGCGTCTCATTATTAAAAAGCTCCTCCTGTGTTTAGAGGGGACTCTCTTATTGCAACGTGCATTATAAAAATGCCGCCTGATCAACTTTCTTGTCATTTGACAGATTGGATCTGAAAGGTCGAGGCCTGAATTTTTTTATACAACAGTTGCAAAGATGCAAATAAGGAAAGATGAAAGGCAGAACAAAGATTTTTTTTTTAAACTTGGTATGTGTTTGTTAGGTTCGTTTATAATTATACTTTAATATAATTATAAAACAATAGAGGGGGACATCTGATTCATTATATATATTTCATTAATTTGGCATCTCTGATGATATTCTTGCAAGGAGGTTTCATTCTGACATCATCCTCGTCAAAAATGATTCTGGCGTGTGGTAATTTCTCCTGCCCATTTAAGGCCACAAATAAAAAAAATATAAGGTTATTGATTAATCCAATTGCGTAAGCAACAACAACAGCTGTAACAATCATCGCATATCAGGTATTAAATAATAACAATTAAGGTCGGAACTCAAAAACAATTCCATTGGAAATTAAGCAAACAAGCCTCAATTCGGCAAAACAATTCTTCAATTTCTTAAGCGTCCTTCTAGGTCTGCATTCTAGGGTAAAGGTCAGTCCGTTCTTCTAATAAACAGTCCATGGAACGAGGACACGGTGACTTGTTACGACCCCGTGTTCTCTTCAGACAATTTGAAGAAGCTCTCATACAAAAATGATTAAATGCACACATATATATATAATAGTATTACAGAATAACTCCAACAGTGTCCCGCAAATTTTTGAAGCTGTGTTTATTTTCCACTGTAGCGCGTGAACTTCAACAAGACCTGCGAGAGTCCAACCAATTAGATCTCCCGGAGGTGGACCCGGAGGAGAACAGTGCAGAGTTCATGGGCATCCTCATAAAAGTAAACCCAACAGTGTGGACCCGTTTAATTGTTTTCTCTTAAACGATTGTTTCTTTTTTCTCCATCAGGCGCTAGCCAAGCTGAAGAAGATCCCAGAGACCATCAAAGCCATTATGGAGCGACTGGAGCCAGAGCTCAAGCAGATAGTGAAGAGGTCCACCACGCAGATTGCAGACCATGCCTACCAGAGAGGAGAAAACCTGGGTCAGGAGAGCCAACCAAGGTACAATTAAGCAAAATTATTGGATTGGATAACTTTATTCATCCCGTATTCGGGAAATTTCGTTGTCACAGTAGCAATAGGGTGAGAATACAGACACAGAAAAAGACATTTTAAACATAAATGGATAGGTAATAAGTCAATAAATAAATACATGAATAAATATATAAATACAGTGTTCCCTCGCGACTTGGCGGTTCAGATACCACGGACTTAGAGCTTCGCAGATTTTTTTGGGGAAAAAAAACATACAAATATTACATTGAAACAACATATTTTACAGTTTTTTTTTGTTATAACATGAATTTCACGCTCTCTACCTGTATTCTATATGGTGTACTGTATACAGGGGGGTAAAAAAATGTTTAAATTAAAAAAAAAAAAAAATTTAAATAAAAAAAAAAGTTTTTTTAACTAAATTCAAATTAAGCATTTTTGAAGGGGAATCCCTACTTCACGGAAATTCACCTATCGCGGGTGGTCCTGGTCCCCATTAACCACGATAACCGAGGGAACACTGTATCATATAAATAATATTATACCTAGTTAAATGTGCTCTGACTGGCCAGACACGAGTAACCTTAATAACTGTGCTCATTTACCATGTTAGCATATTCTAATATTGTCAGGGCTGCTCATCATTTTTTCAAATATCAGCCTTGATATATGCGTATTGTGTATCCTATGCTATTATTCCACTCAGAAACTTGGTGAACCCTATACTGCTACGGACACACTTCCTGGTTGTGCTTATGTTAATTCCATTTTGAAAGGAACTGATTTTACATTTGTGATTATGAAATAAAGCAAAATTACGATTTTTTTCTTTTTAAAAAATCAACTAATACAATAACATGAACCCTCATTAAAAAGCATCACGTTCTCTTCAAGATAGACTTATTACTTTTTTTCCAAAGTAAATAATTGTATATTTTGCATTTACAATGGCTAGTATATTAACTTCCTTATGATATTAACCCTAAAAATGTGCTTTTGATACATATAGTATCTCAGAAATACCATTTGCGATGATTTTTCTTAAGATTTTCCCTTCAAAGTAACACATTTGCACTCCTATTAAAACCATGAATGTGGAGGTGAAATTTTTGAATCAGAGGGCGGCTTATATGAGAGAAATAGTTAAATTCAATGATTTTAAAGGTGTGGCTTATAAGTGGATGCGGCTAATATGCGAGAAAATATGGGGCGTGTCTTGTGCGAGAAATTGTAAAACTCAACAATTTAAAGATCAGTTTGAAAAGGATCTCAATTTTTCTTCATCACGTCAACCTTCTTTCGTAGTAAATCGGTAGCAGAAAGGTGATCACGCACCGTCAGCCCAGTCTTAAATCTAATTAGTTTTCATGACTTGTTTGCTGGCACCACTCCACAGGCTTCTGCTGGAGCTTCTGGAGCTCCTCTTTGACAAGTTCAAGGCGGTGGCACAGGCGCACAACGTGGTGCTGTCCCACCTGCAGCGCATTGCCGTGCAATGCCCGGGCGGCGCCCACGAGGAGGGCATCAAGCTGTACGAGCAGGCCGACGTCTCTGCCAAGATTCAGACCGTTCTACAGGTCAGGCTCCACATTGCCTTATTTTCTTCTATTAATTTAAATATATTTGAGTTTTGTACTCAAGGACTTGCCATATTTGGCCTCTGTTATTCATAAGCCCGCAGAAGTTTTGAAAAATCTTGGTCAAACTGTTTAAAATAAAATGGGTGAAATCTTCAATATGTACCCAGAAATAAATCCAGTGCTATCTTACATATTTACACTTACACTGGTGAAACTAACTTAAAGAGAAAATGTCAAGAAATAAGTCCAAAAAAATCATAATCAAGTGGGCTCAATTTATCCCTATGCATTTTTTCTTCAATGAATGAAAATAAATAAAATGCATACACAGTACGTTTTATACGATACATTTATATTGACACTAGTAAAAGAAACTGCACAAAAAGAGTGCGTAAAAGTCAAGAAAATCGTAATAAAGAGAGCTCCAGTCATCACATTGGATTATTTTTATTTAGAGAAGCAAGCATTTAAAATTAATTTGCATGCAACCTTATTTTGTGCTGCAGAATTGATTTGCTAACTTTTTTTTTGCTAATAATGCTGTTATATGTCTTTTGATATCGTGACCAGACGTTTGGTCGTCAGTCTTTTGGTCGCCTGTTGACAGGTGAGAGTTTACTGTTGAAACCAGCTCTCAAAATTATATTCATGAGAGATAGTTTAATATCTAAATATCTACTGTTTTCAACAGTACTTAGATATTAGACTCTCTCTCTCTCTCTTAGATATTAAACTCTCTCATGACTATAATTTTGAGAGCTGGTTTCAACAGTAAACTATGTCACCAAATGACCGGCGACCAAAAGACCGGCGACCAAACGTCCAGTCACGTAAATATTAAGTACTTGTTAGGTGAATTCACAGCAATTAGTATATCATCATTTTACAGGGAGAAACAGGGACAAAAAGAAAAATGAAGTACCAGCAAAGTGTAATTTACATTTCAAGCGATATCCCGGAAGAAAAGGAAAATCACAGCAAGGGGTGAGGAGAGGACTTATCAAAGCCGATTCCAAATTTAAGAAGCCCATCCCTTGATGCAGTAGCGTGATCTCCAGAAAGAGAGTACAAAAAGCCCTGAATCTACATTAAATTAAAACTGCATAAAGAGATGAACGGATGGTGAACTTAGTACGATTGCCAACATAAAATAGCTTCTGCCAAAAAAAAAAATTAATAAGCACGATCATATTGGCGTACAGTGGATATATAAATGTCTACAGGTGCCAAAAGTCAATTCATAATTTTAATAACTGTGCATTGTTGAGTGATACAGACACTATCGCCGTATAGCATTACGAGAGTACAGTGGCGCTTAAAAAGAAAACAGAAGACATTTCAATTCTGACTCCTTGCTTTTCTGTGACTATCAGCGGTTAATGGGATTACGGAGGAAATTACTTTAGTAGGGAAATTGCCATACTCCTGCGACAATGCGGGATATGCAAACAAGGAAGGGATGAAATCATCAAGAGAAAATGAAAAGATTGACAAGGGGTTATTGTATCATCTACTGAGTATTGCAGCTATCCATAGGTTAAACCTGCATCTACTATGAAATCAAAATCGGAAAAGAAAGAATGTCCCCATAGCTAATTTTTGCATGTGAATCGAGTCAGCTGATTTTGCAGAAACTGATTCCCATTCTGGTACCTGGAAAATGTATCTATCAAGGAGGAAAAAACAGTGCACCAAATTGTCTTTTCTAACCCCAATTTGAACAAAAATAGTATTCAAACAGCTAGCCTAGTAGCTAACTACTTCATCACCACTACATCTCATTTTATTTTTATTCACACTATTTTTTTACAAGGTTAGTTTTAACAAATATTTTAGTAGAATATGATTAACAATAATTAATACTTATTTAATAATAATATAGACTTGGAGCCCACATATGTAAACATCACATTTGGACTCAGATGAATACAAAATGTAAATATTGTGGTTTTGATAGGTTCATCAATAATTACACTTCTCTATAATTATCAATCACTGCAGGCAGACATCTTTAATTATTGACATTTAATTAAATCATTTGCATCTCTAGTAATAACCTTATAAGGGAGGGATACATCAAAACTTCCTCCTGATCTCCAAAATATCGGTTTTAAAGCCATAAATCAAAACAATTACAAGGTTATTGATTAATCCAACATGGACAATTGGAAGAATTGTTTCATAAAGAAATGATTAAATACACACATCTATAATAGTATCACAGTATAAGCCCAACAGGTCTAATTGACCCAAAATCATGATGGTTTTTTGTAATTCATTTATTTATTTTTATTTTTTTTAATGACCAGAAATAGTTATACCATTAATAGTACCACTAGTTGCTGCCTAACACATTTTCACTTTTTATTCAATGGGTATTTTAAGGAATTCGTTGGAAGTGAATGTAAGGTGATTACAATGAAAGTAATAGTTAGCCCACCACCTTTAATTCTTGGCTTATATCCCTCCTTGGCTTTTTCTAACTTTTTTCATCAGCAACCCATTCAGTGTTCATTTCCCGCCTATAATCACCTGTTCCTTCTCTTTCTCGCGGTTTTATCAGCGACTGTTGTCTTTCTCCTCCCTGTCCAGTAAATTGTCTCCACGTTTCACGCTGTCAGCAGACTAATGCAATTCAGGTGTAGTCGGAGGGGTCGCTCATTCAACGGGAGTCTTGGCATTTCTATCAGTTGGGTGGGGGCTTGAAGGCAAGCGGGGTGCCTCATTACTTAATCATTAGTCATTAATACAGTGACAAGGATAAGCCACAACATGACAAACGGTGTCATACACATGATTTTTACCGTATTTTCTGGACTATAAGTCGCTTTTTAAAATAGCTTTGCTGGACCTGCAACTTACACATTTTTTTCCCATTCGGACCGTCAACAGCTTGTTGTGCAGTTATCGAAAAATTGTTAACATGTTACATAAACAGATGACTGTTGTTCCCTATTTTCCTCTTACTTTAATGTACCGTATTTTCAAGACTATAAGGCGCACTTAAAAGTCTTAAATTTTCTCCAAAATAGACAGTGCGCCTTATATATGGAAAAAACAGAAAACCAAAAACGAAAAAAACACCACTGTCGGATATTAAAAAAACACAAACGCCTGAACTGAAACAATACTGTTAAATATGCAGATGCCATCTTAGTTTACAAAATCTTCCATCATACAGCTCCTCCCCCACTGCAAGATTTTATACCAAAAAATCCAAAACATCAACAGTGGCTGGCTCTAAAGGTGACTGTGTAGTGAGTGCTTCATACCTGGAAGTCAATAGCAATTACCGTATTTTCACGACTATAAGGCGCACCTAAAAGTCTTACATTTTCTCCAAAATAGACAGTGCGCCTTATAATACAGTGCGCCTTATAATACAGTGCGCCTTATAATACAGTGCGCCTTATATATGGAAAAAATGTCATTCATTGAGGTTGCGCCTGATAATGCGGTGTGTCCAAAAAATAAGGTACATTCAAACAAAATTCTCCTTTTCCATTCAGGAACAGGCACTAAATTCATTATTACAGCCGGAATGGATTGCCATCTGTCCGGCCATTAGTCCCGCGCCATTTCTGGACCGACCATCACCGCCTGGCCAAATTAGACACACAGCAGAGCTAAATGGGAACCGCTAAATTACAGAGCCATTTGATACGGTGGTGGCGCTTTTTCTGAGCATACATACGACACACCGGGTCGAAGATGAGGGAGTGAGAAAGGAGAACGCTTGTGAAAAATGAGAGGCCACAATAGAATGATGGAAGAGGGGAAGTTAACTTTTGTGTGTCGGGCCAAATTTGCAGTGGCCTCGTCCTATTGTTAGAAGTTGATAAGATTTTTATGAAGCATGAGAAGACATTGACGGATGCGGCCAATGGATCATTGGCTTAATGGAGAACTGGATTCTCCGCAATGGTCATCACACATGCCCTTTTTTATCAAAAGGTTGATTAGACTTCATCTGATTGTGATGCATTGCAATGATATTGAAGTACAAATTGAAGGGAATCCATTGCTTTAGTTCTCCTTTGAATCTTTATCCACTCATTGGATTGGATAACTTTATTCATTCTGTATTCGGGAAATTTCATTGTGACAGTAGCAAGAAAAGGCATTATAAGTTAGACAGTACATTCGCAATGGGATTGGCTGTTTAATATTCCTTGAATGTGTCGCCCAGGTGTTGCTGATGGAGTATCTGGATGTGAAAAACAGCCGCAGCACAACGGAGTCTTCAGCCCAACTTTCCTACGCCAGCACGGGCAGCGAATTTGCCGCCTTCTTTGCCAAGAAGAGACCGCAGCGCGCTAAACAGTCACTTTTTAAGTAAGTTATTTGAGGTCAAGGTGCCTTCTGTTTTTTCCTGGCTTTTTTTTCATAATATTTCATGCTTTTTTTTTTTAGATTTGAATCATCATCCCACGCCATCAGCATGAATGCCTACTTGAGAGAGCAGAGGCGAGAACTCTATAGCAAAAGTGGAGAATTGCAAGGTGAGGAGACCCATTGGGAGTGTTGATGAACATGGTGACTCTTTATTATGGGGAAAAAAGGGGAACTCAAATTTTTCGTGGGTTCATCAGCAATGTTCCCTCTAATTTTTCGTTGGTCTGGGCAGAAAGACAACCTCCCTGAGCGCACTAAATATCAGTGTGAGTGACATCATCATTGCTCGCTATGGGCACACCAGTATTACACCTGCCCATAAGCAGGTGTAATATTGGTGCATGTCAATGTTCCCTCTACGTTTTCATGTAAAACATGCTCTAAAACACCAAAAGCATAAGAGTAGAAAGAGCTACTGCCACTGCTGCTGTGAAAATGGTGCCATCATGGGGAAAGGGGTGAAAAAAAATGTTTATATTTTATTTACTGCGCGCCATATGATTGCTGCTGCGCAGAGAAGAAGAGAGTAGTAAACAATTGCAGACACGCGCAGCTTAGAGGGAACAATGCTCCAGTGTAACTTGTAAATATTTATTATTCTTTGGCTAGTGCGACTTATAGTCCGAAAAATACGTGCGCGTTATTCTTGTCTATGTCATGTCAGGTGCATGTCAATGTTCCCTCTAATTTTTCATGTAAAACATGCTGTAAAACACAAAAAAACATAAGAGTGGACAGAGCTACTGCCATTGGCTGCTGTGTAAACAACGCCATCATGGGGAAAGGGGTGAAAAAAAATAGTTTGGATTTTATTTACTGCGTGCCATATGATGGCTGCTGCGCAGAGAAGACGAGAGTAGTGCGCAGCTTAGAGGGAACATTGTTCATCAGTATAAATAGCTGACTTCTATAAACGAATATGGACTAAATTGTGGGGAAGGGAGTGTCGACGTGTAATGCTCTGGTAAAGAAAAGGATAGCAGGGTGACTTTGCAGAAAACACCCACAGGGATAGATCTTGAACAACAAACGTACAAAAATGTATCCTACTCGTTCTCACCATGGACTGTCCGTCTCTTTGCCCATGACCTTGAGGTTTTGGCTCTTTTTTGTTTTCTTTTTTTTTTTGCCTGCAAGCACTCTTACCTTCACACCGAACCCCCTGTGGACAATAAAGTGCAGAAGAAAGACAAGGGAAAAGCTTTTGATCTATACAAAAAAAAATGGGATGTTTTCCAAATAGCACTAAATCAGTTATCAAGCAATTTTGCCTCAAGTTGCATCAGGACGACTAAAGTACGTTTTAAAACCAGAAAAACATTCTTGAATACTACAGTTGAATTTGAGAATGGTTATTGCAATTGGATGCAAATAATATATGCACAGCATATTTTATAAGACATGCTTAAATTTATATAACGCCGGTGTTTTGGTCGGATTGTTGAAACCAGCTCTCAAAATTATAATCATGAGAGAGTTTCTTATCTAAGTACTGTTTAATATCTAAGTACTCTTTAATAGCTAAGTACTGTTTAATAGCTAAATACTGTTTAATATCTAAGTATTGTTTAATAGCTAAGTACTGTTTAATATCTAAGTACTGTTGAAACCAGCTCTCAAAATTATATTCATGAGAGATTTTAATATCTAATTATCAAGTTTTCAACAGTACTTACATTTTAAACTCTCTCATGAATTCAACAGTAAACTCTCTGGCCACCAAAAGGGACCAAAAAACCGGTGACCAAAAGACCGGTGACCAAGAGACCGGCGACCAAAAAACTGGTGTTCAAAAGACTGGCGACCAAAAGACTGGCGACCAAAAGATAGGCGACCAAAAGACAGGCGACCAAAAGACAGGCGACCAAACGTCCGAACACCAATAGTTGGCCATTCAATCACAGGGTACAAGGAGACAGACAACCATTCACCCTCACACTCATACCTAGGTGCAATTTAAAATGTCCAATCAGCCTACCATGCATGTGGCAGGAATCCGGAGTACCCGTAGAAAACCCACACAGGCTTGGGTTGTTCTCTCTCCTCCAGTGAATTCTTCCTTCCACAGCAGGAAGGAACTGCATTGATCAACTGTGGATAAAGGAAAAAAAGCTCCAAATACTCTTGAATTAACACCTCACTTTTTTTTCAATCTTCCATCTGTCTGCCCTGAGAAAAGAATAGGTGGGATTTGTCTCCTTTTTTTTTTTTGAGCGGCTGAATGCCTGGGAGCGTTCATAAGAAGATGAGATTTCACTGCGCTTTCATTTCACCTGTCACAATGTGGCACGCCGTCCGCAAAGAGCCCGAGTCCCCCAGCCTTTAGAATGGCCACGGCGGGATTGAAGCTGTAAGAAATCATTTAGAAAGTGAAATAAGTCCACTGCCGTGGTAGGGGGGGGAGAAGGACTAGGGGAGGGAAGGTTAAAAGTCATTGTTTTCATCAGAGTCTGGCAGAGAAGCCATTAAGAGATTCCTGAGGGGGAGAAATTAAGGGGTTGGGGAATGATGCATCCAAGATTTTAGCTCGTATCGAATGAAATCGGGGAGGAACAGGCCCTCAAAATGAGAGAGGTGGGGTTTACATGCCAGTTGGAGCGTCGTCACTTGGATCTCGACGGCTATTCTAAGTCAATAATCTCATAAAGTCAGACTATGAGTATTTAGAAGTAGAGCAATCATTGTAGGGGATTCTGTCTTTGTAACTTTCTGTAGTAACTCGCTGGCTTTCATCGTAATGATCAAATTGTCCAATATTTGCTGTATCCATTGAATATAACATTTTCGAAAATATTATTTATTTCCCACCCAACAACATTTTTCTTCTCCATGATACGTTTTTTTTTTGGTACTTGCTGGACGTTTGGTCGCCCGGACGTTTGGTTGCTGGATGTTTGGTCGCCAGGACGTTTGGTTGCTGGATGTTTGGTCTGCCGGACGTTTGGTCTCCCGGACGTTTGGTCTCCCGGACGTTTGGTCTCCCGGACGTTTGGTCTCCCGGACGTTTGGTCTCCCGGACGTTTGGTCGCCCGGACGTTTGGTCTCCCGGACGTTTGGTCGCCCGGACGTTTGGTCTCCCGGACGTTTGGTCTCCCGGACGTTTGGTCTCCCGGACGTTTGGTCTCCCGGACGTTTGGTCGCCCGGACGTTTGGTCGCCCGGACGTTTGGTCGCCCGGACGTTTGGTCGCCCGGACGTTTGGTCGCCCGGACGTTTGGTCGCCCGGACGTTTGGTCGCCCGGACGTTTGGTCGCCCGGACGATAGTTTACTGTTGAAATCAGCTCTCAAAAATTATATTCACCCGAGGGACCAAAGGTCCGGTCACGGTTTTTCCGGTCTTAGGCAAATTGGCTGCAGGCAATCCGGAGAGATGACCTACCGTGACTTGGCTAGTAAAAAAAAATCCACCTCAGCCCACTTGAAGACAGTTGATTGTAATTTTGCCAACTAAAGTGGACTTTTCCTGATTGGCTATGTGCATGGTCAGCCTCCCCCAAACGCCTCATCTGGAGCAATTATGAGCTCCGGTTTCTCGCTCAAGCAAAAGCGCTCCCCGAGGGAAGGCGACACGGCGAGCTTTTAATCAACACGTGTGACCGTGCGGTAAAGGGGAACAGGCAGAGGAGGCGTCTTTGTGTTAATATTACCATTCCTTTGAAATAAACGTGTTGCGAGTGTAATTTATCTGTCGTGCGCCGGCCGTATATCAATGCAATGCGTACACAGGAAGACATAATTGCCTCTTGCGCACTCCGCCACGCCTCATACGCTTCAATTAACCCACGAGTCTTTATTACAGCGCCATATGTAGCCATATGTGGCGCGTAAGAGCGAATGTCACAGCGCGGGTGTTTACTTCACACCCCACCACTCGCAATCACACCACCGATGAATAAATGATGAACGTTACAATTTCCGGCGGTGGATATGTTGTCGGTTTTGATGGCGCGGGATAACCCGTCGGTCAGCGGGATCTTTTTAAAAGGCTATTTCGCTTCGTGTCACGGCACCGTGCAATATTGTCTTGCCCCGGGGTGCGTTTGAAGTGATGATCACAACACCGCCATGCCGTAAACACAACAGCCGGTAAATAAATAAAAAAAAACACGCCTGTGACCTCCCGCCTCCGAGAGGTTCACATCTGAATGTATTTCACATATTTCCACTTTTGATCTTCAAAAATGTTAGTGCAGGCGATCTAATTACAAGTAGCTTTACCCGCCCATAAACCTTTGGTAGATAGATAGAAAAGTATAGTCTTGTTTATGTATAAAAGCGTAGCAACCCTTCGAGAGGTGACGGTAACCAGGAGCGTCCGAATTGGTATTGTACAAGGCTGCCATTTAAGTTTCAGGGACAACCTCCCTAAACTGTGGAAATCCCCCCAAAAATACCCAATTTATTTTTTTAAGGAACTATTTCGAAAAAGTAATACATTTACATTTTAAATGACTCGAAATTCATCGCTACGGCTTCCGCCATCTTGGTTCAACTGCACTGTAAACCAGAAGATTTCGGTTACCCGAGTGCATTGTCGTGACCGGACGTTTGGTCGCCGGTCTTTTGGTCGCCGGTCTTTTGGTCGCCGGTCTTTTGGTCGCCGGTCTTTTGGACGCCGGTCTTTTGGTCGCCGGTCTTTTGGTCGCCGGTCTTTTGGTCGCCAGTGTTTTGGTCCCTTTTGGTTGCCGATCTTTTGGTCGTCGGTCAAATGTACTGAGATATTAAACAGTACTTCGATCTTAAACAGTACTTAGATATTAAACAGTACTTAGATATTAAACAATACTTAGATATTAAACAGTACTTAGATATTAAACTCTCTCTCTCTTAGATATTAAACAGTACTTAGATATTAAACTCTCTCTCTTAGATATGAATATCTTTCTCTTGGATATCAAACTCTCTCTCTTAGATATTAAATTCTCCCTTAGATATTGAACTCTCTCTTAGACATTAAACTCTCTCTCTCTCTTAGATATCAAACTCTGTCACATGAATATAATGTTGAGAGCTGGCTTCAACAGTAAACTTTGTCACCATTTGACCGGCGGCCGAAAGTCTGGCGACCAAACGTCCGAGCACCGTGCATTTTAAATCATCCGAGTTACAAGTTCTGACGATTCGTTATGTGCCTTGAGATTTTTTTCCAAGCCAAAATTGTACCCCAGCTCAAAAAAGGTTGGGATAACACTGGTATAGACTCGGGCTCCCCTGCAAAAAAATCAAGGTTTATGCTTAATGTTTGATAAAATCCTCTCTTAATTCGTAGAACATGTTCTAAAATGTTTATGCCATTTGCCATACCTGTCAATCATTCGTCCTTTTTAGTCTTATTCCTCTACTCTTTACGATCAATATCTGACCTCTCTATTATAGTTTAACATATTCATAAAGGAAACCTCAGATGTGGTTTGATTTTTGCCAGCATAAATAGTCGATTTACCATTATTATTATGGGCTTTTAATGCTGAGGGCACTCACCTTTTGCTCCTTTGAACACATCTAATGTTCATTAAAAAAATAGATTTCACCAGTCATTTTCTAAGCGCGTCTTCGACACTCCAAAAAGTTTCTTCCGCGTAGTTTGCGTGAAGCAGCAAAAGGGCTATTGAATTTTTTTTCCAATTCGAAGAAGGTCGACAAAGTTCGCACAGAGAGAAAATTCAATCACGTAGAAAAGAGCCTGGTGAATTCCCCTCTCATCTCGTGGCTAATTTCAATTAGTGCGAGGGGTCCTGTGGTCTTTGGCAGCTTTGAGCGTCACCCCTGTGTTTACATTTGATCTTGATTTCATGAGGAATCCTTGGCGTCCTCACCTAAGCATCTTTAAGTATTGGCACAAGTGTTGAACATCGACGGGGGCGATGATGCCACAGATTTTTAAAGGCAATTTGTAGTTTTAATGACTAGTCTAATAGCAAGTGATTCCCGTTATCTGTCTACGCTATTTGAGCTGGGAGTTCAAACATTTCAAATGGATTGGGTGCCACAAACTTGGCGTGACCGGACGTTTAGTCGCCGGTCTTTTGGTTGACGGTTATATGGTGACAGAGAGTTTACTGTTGAAAACAGCTCTCAAAAATATAATCATGAGAGAGACTTTAATATCTAAGAGAGAGAGAGTTTAATATCTAAGTAGTTTGGTATCTAAGTACTGTTTAGTATCTAAGTACTGTTTAGTATCTAAGTACTGTTTAGTATCTAAGTACTGTTTAGTATCTAAGTACTGTTTAAGATCTAAGTACTGTTTAACATCTAAGTATTGTTTACTATCGAAGTACTGTTTAACATCTAAGTATTGTTTACTATCTAAGTACTGTTTAATATCTAAGTCAGAGAGTTTAATTTCTAAGTAGTGATTAATATCCAAGTAGTGTTCAATATTCAAGTACTTTTTAATATCTAAGAAATGCTGAAATGAGCTCTCAAAATTATATTCATGAGAGAGAGTTTAATACCTAAATATTTCCTGTTTTTTACAGTACTTATAGTAATAATAGTACTTAGATATTAAACTCTCTCTCATACATATTAAACTCCTTCATGAATATAATTTTGTAAGCTGGTTTTAACAGTAAACTCTCTGTCACCATAAGACCGGCGACCAAAAGGGACCAAAAGACTTGCGACCAAATGACCGGCAACCAAAAGACCGGGGACCAAACGTCCGAGCACCCTAACCTTAACCACTATCCTTTAACCCTAATTCTAACCACTAACCTTACAAATTGTCCATCGACGAATTGTCCGGCGATAAAACATCCGGTCACAACAAACTCATTTTTAATTCTCAGCAGAAAGTTGAAAACGGCCACTTAATTAGACACCTATCATAGTCAATGGCACTGACAGATAAGACCGTTTTGTATTGTGTAGTTTTCATTGCTTCACCACGAAATGAAAAACCACTTCATATTCAGTATGAATCCTACAAGTCGGCGTATTGTTGTCACTGACAGCTGCTCCCTTAGTAAAATCCACAGAGCCACACAAAAACACACATTTAATAATTAATCCCGCTCATTTCACGCCTGGATATATTTATGCTATTATTTATGTATGATATTAATTCTCATCAGAGTTGGCTTCTCCCGGCTGGCAGAGCACGAACTTGGAATTAGTTTTAATAATGAAAAGCTCTCATTAAGATCCAATCAGACATGAAGGTATTGGGGGTTGCAATACAATGCCCCATCACTTGACCAAAGATTCATGTATTATGGAAGCCAAAGTGTCAACCTTGTGAACGTGACGATTTTCTGACTGAGTAATGTTGGCTGTTAAGACTGGGAAAATTCACAACTCACCTGTTGAAAGAGCTATAAAAAAAGCATACTTTAAAAAAATCCCATTGAAAAGTTGATACATGCCGTCAATGTTCCCTCAAATTTTTCGTTGGTCTGGGCAGAAAGGCAGCCTCCCTGAGTGCACTGAGCAACATCATCATTGCTCGCTATGGGCACACCAGTATCACACCTGCCATAAGCAGGGGCGATCGGACGTTTGGTCGCCGGTCTTTTGGTCCCTTTTGGTCCCCGGTCTTTTGGTCCCTTTTGGTCCCCGGTCTTTTGGTCGCTGGTCAAATGGTGACAGAGTTTACTGTTTAAGCCAGAGTTTAATATCTAAGAGAGAGAGTTTAATATCTAAGAGAGAGAGTTTAATGTCTAAGAGAGAGAGTTTAATATGTAAGAGAGAGAGTTTAATATCCAAGAACTGTTTAATATTTAGGTGCATTTGACCTGTTTAATATTTAGGTGCATTTGACCGGCGACCAAAAGACCGGCGACCAAACGACCGGTCATGTAAGCAGTTGCATGTCAATGTTCCCTCTAATTTTTTCATGTAAAAAATGCTGTAAAACATGAAAAACATAAGAGTGGACAGAGCTACTGCCACTGGCTGCCGCGTAAACGGCGCCATCATGGGGAAAGGGGTAAAAAAATTAAATAAAAAAAAAAGTTTGAATTTTATTTACTGCGCGCCATATCATTGCTGCTGCGAAGAGAAGACGAGAGTAGTGCGCAATTGCGCACCAGCGCAGCTTAGAGGGAACATTGCATGCCGTGCAATACGAAATAATTAAAATATGTATAGAGTACGGGAATATCATTCACAGGTATGTAACAAAGGTGATGATGGGCGTGTCATTCGCCAAGTACTTGACAAATATAACTATACAGTGACTCTGAATCTGAATGACACGCTTATAAATAAGAGATTATTCCCTATCTTTACTCATCTCTTTACTCTGTGCTCTTTCTAACACGCGTTTGTACGTGCATACCCAAACACGAAATCTCGGGAGACTGTGATGTGCCGTTTGATATTTTGTATGCGTTCTCCCTCGCCACCCAAATCCGGTCAGGGGCGGGAATTCATCACTGGATCAAACCGGCTTTTTCTCATCAAACCCAGGAAAGTGTGGCTAATGCAATTGCACTAACTCACTGACTTACTTGATTGCACGTGGGCCGGGGGAACGGGATTCCCAGGTGCCGTGGCAGTGGCCGACTGGAGCTAATCATTAGCGTGGGCTTTTCGCTGGCTAAAGGATAGAAAGTCTCTGAAAAATTCAGCCACCTTAACATTCGTTAGGATTCTGTCCTAAGCCGTGGCTTCTTCCGCACGCCGCTAATCCCGGATGCTCGCCAAAGTTTAGAGCAGGGGTAGGGAACCTGTGGCTCGAGAGCCACATGTGGCTCTTTTAATGTGTGCTTATGGCTCTATGATAAAACAGCTGAGACCCAAATGCACCAATAGGAACGTCACTGTGGCATTGATTTTCTTCTTATGCATCCATTCTCTCATTGATACTCATTGATCTCTTGGATATTCATTGATTAGCAACAGTGTAACAATGCTATCAAAATAATTCCTAGACTTTTTGTACTTTAAAAGTAGTAAAATGACGAAAAAAATGTGCGCATTTTCATATATTTTGACTTAAATTCTACTGCATCCATTATTTCATTGATACTCATTGATCTCATTGATATTCATTGATTAGCAACAGCGTAACAATGCTATCAAAATAGTTCAGGGACTTTTTGTACTTTAAAAGTAGTCGAATGACGAAAAAATGCACATTCTCATATATTTTGACTTTTAAAATCTAATGCCTCCATTCTCTCATTGGTACTCATTGATCTCATTGATACTCATTGATCTCATTGATACTCATTGATCTCATTGATATTCATTGATTAGCAAGAGTGTAACAAATAATTCCTAGACTTTTTGTGCTTTAAAAGTAGTAAAATGACAAAAATAATTTGCAAATGTTCATATATTTTGAGTTTTAAATTCTGCATCCATTCTCTCATTGATACTCATTGATATTGATTGATTAGCAACAGCATAACAATGTTATCAAAATAATTCACAGACTTTTTGTACTTAAAGAAGTAAAATAAAAATACAAAATTGCAGATTTTCATACATTTTGACTTTGAAATTGTGAGTAAGGCTCTCAAGGAATAATATTTGAAAATAGGAATTGTTTACGGCTCTCTTTTTCAAAAAGGTTCCCGATGCCTGTTTTAGAGCAACACAAACATTTTTCCCAACACAAACATTTTTCCACAATTTCGCGGTGTCTGCCGCTAGCCGTCGGGTGCCATCCTGACCCCGTCGCACCCAAACGAGTCTGAAGAGCACCAAGGCACATTAATTCCTCCTTCTGTTTAATATTCATCGGTGTTATGCCCTGTTGGCAGCTGCTCCCAGACTCTCATGGATCAGCCAGGCTTCCTAACACGGGTGCAGATGTTTAGAGCGTGAAATTAAATTGGTCATTGTCATCGGGGTCTATGTGGAGAGGGGGCACTTGCTTATTTGTGAACACAGCAGCGTTTTTTTGGTCCAGAAAAACTGTTCGGAAGAGTTGTTTGTGTTCCTCTAATTGAGTTTCAATCAAATTTGGACCAAAGGGAGGAAGAAGAGTGAGTCAGACAGCAAAACAACATCAGATGTCGTTCATTGGAAAGTTTGCAAAGGAATAATGGCCGCCCGGCCTTGTCAATTCTCATGAAAATTCACCGGGAGTTGTCTCCCGTGGGTTTCAAATCAAACTTGTTCGATTAGAAATGCGTGATTGAGCCCAGCTCGGTGAACAATGCTCAATATGCATTTGAATGCTTGTCGTCGAGGCAGTATGGAACGAGCTGGGGTGCAGCGTGGTGTCTTTTTTGTAATGTCACACGAGCTTTGCAAGGCCATATTGGAAATGGAAATGGGAAAAGGGGAAAACACAAGGCCGAGGCTTTGTTATAAAAACTGGCTTCTCTCGTCACCCATTTCCTCCTTTTGTAAAGTCTTCCAAATGTAACCCAGACCTTCCAAATGGCTAAATCGCAATTTGCTGGAAAACACCCTGTGCGTTTCCACGCCTAGATTCTATTCCTCCAACATCTTTCTTTCTGTCGTATTGACGGATAGTCACAATTCCGTCTCCCGTCAATTATATCGATTACTTCAGCGTGAGTGGGTGGTAATGAGCTTCGGTGGTCTTTGGCTCCCCCTGCGAGATGCTGCCGCCCCCTTTGAAACTCCCAACTCGCTCCCATAACCCACCCTGTTGCTCCATTGTTATTTTGTGCCACCAATGCTGGACCTTCAGAGATGATTTTTGGTCTGTTAGGTGAGGTGGAGAACAGGCGCACGTTTGTAGCCGTGACCGGACGTTTGGTCGCCGGTCTTTTGCTCGCCAGTCTTTTGGTTGCCGGTCTTTTGGTCCCTTTTGGTCGCCGGTTAAAGGGTGACTTAGAGTTTACTGTTGAAACCAGCTCTTAAAATTATATTCATGAGAGAGTTTAATATCTAAGTACTGTTTAATATCCAAGTACCGTTTGATATCCAAGTACCGTTTGATATCCAAGTACCGTTTGATATCCAAGTACTGTTTAATATCCAAGAACTTTTGAAACCAGCTCGCAAAATTATATTCATGAGAGAGTTTAATATTTAAACATTACTGTTTTCAACAGTATTTAGATATGTAAACAGTACCTAGATATTAAAAAGTACTAATATATTAAAAAGTACTTAGATATTAAACTCTTTCTCATGAATATAATTTTGAGAGCTGGTTTCAACAGTAAACTGTCACAATTTGACGGGCGACCAAAAGTCCGAGCACCATTTGTAGCCGCTCTATTTCCACCCATTACCGCCACTAGCATGTTTGATCCGTGTTGTGTTCTGTCCCGTTAGGCGGTGCCGACGACAACCTGATGGAGGGCGGAGAAATGAAGTTTCTGTGTAAGCCGGGAGCCAGGAACATCACTGTCATATTCCAGCCTCTTCTTAGGTATGTGTCAAAATCAATCAAAACTGAAGTTCTTTCCCAGAGGGAAAAATAACCCAAAAATGCCAATACTCCCAAGATATCAGCGAGCCCACACGTGACCTAATACAAGTAAAGATCCAAATAATTCTGTTACCAAGCCATCCATCGATTTGCCACTTTTAAAGTTGATCGAGCGACTGTAACTCAAATACGCCGAGGCCTCCGGTTCCAAATGTTTTGTTGATACCATCCAGCAATTGGAAGCGACAACCATCCTCGCTTTTACTTGGCATTAGAATCAAGTATTTGGAGGGCCTATTCGTTCTCTACATACTGTAACTCTCGGGGGATTTGTGAAAATCTAATAATGAAGACGCTTAATTGAATTGGGATGCTCTGATACATTACCTCCAAGGCCCATCAGGGCGGGGTGCTTCTTATTTCCTCGCCGCACAATTGACGGCATGCAATGTCTACTTGTTCTGCGTAGGGGTGGGACACGGTGGTAGCGTTTTGGCACGAGTAGGGACTTTAGCAGATGTTTTGATGTTGAACGCGTCCTCAAAAGTGCCACCCGTGGAGAGCTGCAGCAACACTGTGGCCATCTGGACGGCGAGTCCTTTCGTTACTAGAGGATAACTGCTAAATAAATGATTGGATGAACTTTCAAGATATTTTTTTTGCTCCATCTAGGCTATGCAGGAACATGCTACTCAAAATCAACCCTTTGTTTATGCTCCCCACCCTTAAAGAATTTGGTCCGCACGCAAGATGTCTAGTTTTTTTACCATTTCATATCATGTACGCCGTACACCCACTTTTGTACGGGGGAAAATAAAAAATCGCCAATATTTATAAAAACCGATTTCAACACGACCGTTTTGGCTAAAATCCAGATAGTCTCGTAGGCTGGTAGCCAAAATAGCTATTGTCATCGATCGTTACTATTGTCACGGTATACCAGCAAAAAATATCCTCAATTGTATGTATTTTTTTAGCAATGCGTACGGCAATATCAATAAAAGATGACATGCGCATGCGTAGATATACATAGAGTAAATATCGTGGAAGCAAGCATGAAGGAGCCACATAGGAAGAAACGAGTTACCGCGAGGTAACATGCATCTTACGGTGATTGTACATTTTCGGGGAGTTTGTACGGGGAATCATAATCATTTATAAGGGCAGTTAACGGCAGAGGTTGACAGGTATGAGATTATACAGAAACAACTCGGACCAATTTTATTCATTTGTGTATTTCCAAACTCTTACAAAGATGCTGAAAAGAAAAACAAGAAGTTAATATGCGCATCTTACCAATTTGTGGTGTCATTGCCATCCCCTAAGCCGTTCATCCTCAGTGTCCTTCCTGTGCCAGAATCCAGTGCAGCAAATCAGCTTGCGCATTAGCCAAGACCACTGCTTGTTTTCCATTCCGTTGTGGACCGTCTCACAGCAGAAAAGTCAAGAAAGGTACGCTCCAGCGCCTTGACGCTTGACTGTTTCTGACTCTGAATAAGCCGGAAGGATTATTCATTCCAACGGGCCTTGGATGGGCTCTGAATCAATCCCCTGTTGCTTCAAAGGCCCGGCAAAGAGGGACATCTTAGTCAGACATTGATAATCACCACAGATCATGGTGCTCCGACGTTTGATCGCCAGTCTTTTGGATGCCGGTCAAATGGTGACTGAGAGTTTACCATTGAAGCCAGCTCTCAAAATTATATTCATGAGAGGGACTTTAATATCTAAGAGCGAGTTTAATATCTAAGAGAGAAAGTTTAATATCTAAGAGCAAGTTTAATATCTAAGAGAGAGAGTCTGATATTTAAGAGAGAGAGTTTACTACCTAAGAGAGAGAGTTTAATATCCAAGTACATTTAACCAGGGGCCAAAAGACCGGCGGCCAAAAGGGACCAAAAGACCGGCGACCAAATGTCCGGGCGACTAAAAGGGACCAAACGTCCGGGGACCAAACGTCCGGGGACCAAACGTCCGAGCGACCAGATGTCCGGGCGACCAAAAGGGACCAAACGTCCGGGGACCAAACGTCCGGGGACCAAACGTCCGGGGACCAAACGTCCGAGCGACCAAATGTCCGGGCGACCAAATGTCCGGGCGACCAAATGTCCGGGGACCAAACGTCCGGGCGACCAAACGTCCGGGCGACCAAATGTCCGGGCGACCAAACGTCCGGGCGACCAAACGTCCGGGCGACCAAACGTCCGGGGGACCAAACGTCCGGGGGACCAAACGTCCGGGGGACCAAACGTCCGGGGGACCAAACGTCCGGGTGACCAAACGTCCGGGTGACCAAACATCCGGGTGACCAAACGTCCGGGTGACCAAACGTCCGGGTGACCAAACGTCCGGGGGACCAAACGTCCGGGGACCAAACGTCCGGTCACGCATATCGTTACTGATGCTGTTTTTACATTTATCGTGCCCCTCTGATAAAATTAATATGCATGAATGGCCATAATAATAATAAAAGTCAAACCTGTGTCAAGGCTGGGGATATGACAGTCTCCTCAAAGGTGACTGCCAGTAGTCAATATATGGCTTTGTGGGATGTTTGTGCACATAGTAACCAATTTAGTTGACTTGTGGGGTCTTCAGTTGACATTTTGCTGATATTTCCACCTTTTGCGCCGGACGGGCTTGGCATTTTGAAAAGCTTCTGCAAGGACTGCTAATCTCTCCCACCTCACCCGTCGCACGGGGCCCAATGGATGTAAATGAGACGAAAAGACCTACGTTAGCGCCATATTAAACCCGGGGAACCCATGGTTATTCTACGGATTGGGCTCATTAGACGCATAGCAGATGCGTACGCAGTCCTCGCAAAGTTGGGAGTGAGTAAACTGTCCACAAGGTCAGCACGTGACAAAGAGCGCTCAGAGGGAAGGACAATGGAAGCAGCCAGGAACGTAATAAGGAGCAGACAGAGAGGTCCATGACAGGAACAGGACAGAAGGTCCTGGCCACCCGCCGCAGTCGCCTGTGGTGAAAACGACAACACACCATGACTTTGCACTAATTTTACTCCCTCATTAAATCTCCTCCCTTTGAGGAGACAATGCAACAATAAGCAAGCATTAGCAAGTGCACAATATTGAAATTTGTGGCCGTATAAAAAACAACAACATTCAATTACATGTGGACTACGATTGATACTCAGAATTAAATAATTTTATAGAAGCAAATGTAAGTGCTGTATTCTCTAAACTTGTCTTTTTCATACTTTGGCTGGACCTGTGACCAAATGTTCACTCTAATTTTTTGTTGGTCTGGGCAGGAAGACAACCTCCCTGCATACCTGTCAACCTCTGCCGATAACTGCCCTTATAAATGATTATGATTTCCCGTACAAACCTACAAAAAACCTTACAAACACCGTACGACGCATGTTTACTTGGGTAACTCGTTTCTTACTAGGTTTATCGATATTGCCGTACGCACCGCTAAAAAATAGACACGATTGAGGATAATTTTTGCTGGTATACCGTGACAATAGTAACGATCGATGACGGTAGCGTCGTTGGCTACCAGCCTACGAGACTATCTGGATTTTAGCCAAAACGGCCTTGTTGAGATCAGTTTTCATAAATATTGGCAATTTTTTTATTTTTTTATTTCTTTTCCCTGTACAAAAGTCGGTGAACGGCATACATTATTTGAAATGGTAAAAAAACGTATAAAATACATATGAAACGTACAAGTTGACAGGTATGTCCCTGAGCGCACTAAGTACAAGTGTGATGCCATGAGCAGGTGCATGTCAATTTTCCCTTTAATTTTTCCATGTAAACATGCTGTAAAACACAAAAAATATAAGAGTGGACAGAGCCACTGCCACTGGCTGCCATGTAAACAGCGCCATCATAGGGAAAGGAGTAAAAAATAAAAATAAAAAAGTGGATTTTATTTACTGCACGCCATATGATTGCTGCTGCGCAGAGAAGACAAGAGTAGTGCGCAATTAGAGGGAACATTGCCTGCCACTAACACTCAAGTCCTGTTCCTCAGTTTACTACTGTTACTTTAATGTAGGTTTGTTTGTGCATATGTTTTTAGCTTTTTGGTTGGGCATTGCCTCGTGGGATTAAAAAGCAGATGCAATTTACAGTCTGGAAAAATACAGTAGCTGTACTAAATCTGACAGAAGCACTAATAGTGTATTTACAGTAATCCCTCGAATATCGCAGCTTCACCTTTCACGGCTTCACTACTTCGTAGATTTTAAAATATATATTTTTAACTTCATTAAAAAATTTGCAAATCCACGCTGAAGCCGCTCCAGTCTTCCACTTGCTACTAGCACTGAAGGAAAAAAATACCGTATTTTCACGACTATGAGGCGCACCGCATTATAAGGCGCACCTTCAATGAATGACATTTTTTCCATATATAAGGCGCACTGTATTATAAGGTGCACTATATTATAAGGCGCAGTGTATTATAAGGCGCACTGTCTATTTTGGAGAAAATTTAAGACTTTTAAGTGCGCCTTATAGTTGTGAAAATACGGTAATTGCTATTGACTTCTAGGTATGAAGTACTCACTCACTACACAGTCACCTCTAGAGCCAGCCATTGTTGATGATTTTGGATTTTTTGTATAAAATCTTGTCGTGGGGGAGGAGCTATATGATGGAAGATTTTGTAAACTAAGATGGCATCTGCATATTTAACAGTATTGTTTCAGTCCAGGCGTTTGTGTTTTTTTTTTTATATCCGACAGTGGTGGTTTTTCATTTTTGGCTTTCTGTTTTTTTCCATATATAAGGCGCACTGGATTATAAAGCGCACTGTCTATTTTGGAGAAAATTTAAGACTTTTAAGTGCGCCTCATAGTCGTGAAAATAAGGTGATAAAAATAGTAAAAAATAGAATTGTAAGCCACCTTAAATCTTTAGGGTAAATTGCAGTGTTTAATGTTAAGCACTTAGTACTTAAGTACTTTGGTTTCACATCCATTTTCTTCTCCCTACAGCCGGCACATTGTTTTACAGCAACAATGCCAAGCAGACAAAACACCAATTGAAAGACGACTAACAAGCCATTCAGGCAGATGCAATTTAAGAGGCTTTGGCGCATTCCTTCTTCTCGGCTCTTATCTGGTTTTTACTCTCAATCCACCTGTCCGTTTGTTGGTTTTGTTAAATCATCTTTCCTTTTGTGCTTTTTCTCTCATTACTACCATTATCTTGTCTCTCTTGTGTTGCTTTCTATTGTCAACTTTTGTTCCTGTCCCGGAAGATTTTGACCTTTTCTACTGGAAATTCCCTCCCGTTGACGTGCAGGAATTTAAATGGTTGTGGAAAACAAAGAGAATTAAGTAGAATGATGGCAGAGTCAAGGGTTGGTAGCAGGTCAAAAGATAAATCGAATATTGCGGTTAATGTAAACCAGACATGGCCGCGATAATCGAAAAATCGCCAAGTAGGATCACCCCTATTATGACTACTGTATTTTCACGACTATAAGGCCCACTTAAAAGTCTTAAATTTTCTCCAAAATAGACAGTGCGCCTTATAATCCAGTGCACCTTATATATGGAAAAAACAGAAAACCAAAAACGAAAAAAACACCACTGTCGGATATTAAAAAAACACAAACGCCTGTAATACTATCTCACTAATGGATTGTGTTATGTCAGGCATGGACAAACTACGGCCCGCGGGCCACATCCGGCCCGTTAGGCCTTTTAATCCGGCCCGCCGACGTTGTTCAAATATTTTTTTCCCCAAGATGGCTCAGAAAATTGCATTTACAATATTTCAATTTGCCCCCAATATCTTCACAGCTGCTGAATCCGAGACAGAAACACAGCGTGCCTCAAAATGTTTCAATTAAAGAGCCTAGAGGAACAACAATTCAACATTGTCAGGGATTTGTAATTAACAGATGATTTCTAAATTTTCCATTTCCCCAAGCTTACCTCTCCTTCCTTTAGTCAATCCCCTGACAACATGAGCTGCCACTCCGCGTTACCGTCACATGAGCGAGTCTGCCTCATGGCCGGCTTTTGATTGGGGGCCGGGCCTTTCCAGGTCGACGGGCCGCTCCCCGATAATAACCTTGTTTGATTGCTGGAGCGGCGTCGTAATGGATTGATCCGCAAAGCCTTGCTGGCCGGGCGGTGGTCCTTTTTGAAGGAGCCCGTGACAAATTTTGCAAAGCTCAACACTGAGGAATCTCTTAAAACACCATACTTTGCTTTCTGATTATTTTCCTGACAATGGAACCGTATAGAACTATATATCGGTGATGTTTTGAGCATTACTTTGCTTGGTTTTCGCTCCCAAATGTTATGGTCATTCTAGGCACAAAGAGCTTTGTTCTTGCAATCTTTCTTTATTATACTGGACAGAGCGAAGGCACAAAGGAAATTGAATAAGCAAGTTGGTGAACGTGGCGTGAAGGTCGATAGCCGAGAGGTCCGTAAATAGATTCGAAGCGAAGATACAAGGCTCGTGGTCACCGGTCTTTTGGTGGCCGGTCTTTTAGGGGCCAGTCTTTTGGTGGCCGGTCTTTTGGTGGCCGGTCTTTTGGTCGCCAATCTTTTGGTCGCAGGTGTTTTGGTCGCAGGTGTTTTGGTCGCCGGTCTTTTGGTCGCAGGTCTTTTGGTGGCCGGTCTTTTGGTGACAGAGTTTACTGTTGAAACTAGCTCTTAAAATTATAATCATGAGAAAGAGTTTAATATCTAAGAGAGAGAGAGAGTTTAATATCCAAGAGAAATAATTTAATATCTAAGCAAAAGAGTTTATTATCTAAGAGAAAGAGTTTAATATCTAAGAGAAAGAGTTTAATATCTGAGAGAAAGAGTTGAATATCTAAGAGAAAGAGTTGAATATCTAAGATAGAATTTGATATCTAAGAGAAAGAGTTGACTATCTAAGAGTAAGAGAGTTTAATATCTAAGAGAAAGAGAGTTTAATATCTAAGAGAAAGTTTAATATCTAAGAGATAGATTTTAATTTTTAAGTACTGCTTAATATCTAAGTACTGTTGAAACCTCTCTCTCTTAGATATTAAACTCTGTCTCATGATAATAGTTTTGAGAGCTGGTTTCAACAGTAAACTCTCTGTCACCATTTGACCGGCGACCAAAAGGCACCAAAAGACCGGCGACCAAACGTCCGAGTACCGTATCTTACCGATGATGTCAGACAATCTTGCCAGAGTAAGATTTAAATTTGAGTATGTCCACGTATGTTCGCTGTCCCCTACACCTTCCCCAACCCCTAGAAAGTGTGAAAAATGAATTTGTCAATGAGATAAATGCTCCTCCCCATTCGTCCTTCCTTTCCCCTGTCCGACACGGTGGTGCAAGCGGTTAAAAATCAAACCGGGTGACGGATTGCCCCATTTTTAGTCCTCATCGACTAAGTTTAAATGGAGAAAGAGTTTAGCGAAGAAGCCTCCCACAGAACTTTGCTTAAATTCATCACAGGAGTAGTGTGATGGGAATTTGAGCCAGGGCCAGGAAGGGCAGCCTATAGTGGAAACTGTGGAAAAAAAATCCATTATGTTTGATGTGAGTGTCTCTCAAAGAAAAGCCAGCTAAACAACATTAGGGTGTCTTGTAATGCAATTGCGGTTTTGTCCATATGAGATTTCTAATGGATTTCAGCACATTAGAACATTCTTTATTTGTAATATTTATTCCCTCTGGCTTTAAATGCTGTTTGGCTAAGTACGCCACCTCCTTTCTGCAGATTATACAATGTAGAAATACAGCAGCATTATCACATGGAAAGTGCTACTGAATTTTTTGCACAAGTCGCACTTGAGGAAAAAATAATTGGTTTTAGCCCAGGGGTGGGCAAACTTTTGGGCCAGGGAGCCACATTGACTTTAAAAATTTGACAGATGGGCTGGGTCAGCACAAGATACGATACATATAAAAAAGTGCATCTGTTAATAGTGCATATGAAACATAAACTGGAAAAAATGACTAAAGTATTAACATACTTATCACTCATCATTAAAGTAAAAAGTATAAAGTACAAAGTCAAGTAAAAAGGAATGTACTAAGAAATTAAAATGTCATTTAAAAAAGAGAGGGGCTGTAAAACATGAAAAACTAATAAGAGTGGACAGAGCTACTGCCACTGGCTTCTGCGTGACGCCGCCATCTAGGGGAAAAAAATAATTAAAATAAAATATTTGGATAATGTCGGCAGGCCGGATTAAAAAACCTAATGGGCCGTATGTGGCCCGCGGGCCGAAGTTTGCCCATGCTGGGATAGCCCGAAACTAGCCAATGTTGAAATACCCTCTTGCAGTTCAGTCCAAAATTAACATATAACATAATTAAATAATAATACCTTAATAATTTCACACCTAAATCAGAGTATAAATTGCACCCTGTAAAATAAATAATAAACAAAGAAATTGCGACTTATAGTCCAGAAAATACGATATATGAACCTATCTTACTTTGCTAAAATTGCACTAAATCAGACAATGTTGTGCAAACCTAGGCAGATTTAATGAGTTAGATTAAGAAGGATGCAGAGATTGACACACACACACACACACATGCACTCAGACACACACACACACACACACACTCCTCGGCGCTTGACGAGAGGAGATGGAGTGAGGCCATTATGCAAATGTCAGGTGTCAAGTGTAAATGAGATTGGAAGGACGGGAAACAGAAGTATTGGATATCATGGCGGCAGCGAGGTGGTGAGAGCACCCCCACGTTGAGAACAGCAAAAAAAAGAAGGACTCTTATTGACAGTCTTGTCTATTGGAAGCAAATTCATAGCCTGAAATGCAACATTTCAATTATATTTTTTGTAGGAGCTTTTTACAAAAAATGACAGCATTCATTCTGAGCCACAGAAAAATATATCAACTCCATAGAATTGCTTTTTATTTGTTTTGGGAGGGACTACAAGCTAACCTTTAGTTCCCCTCCACTTCATTTCCAGGCAGGCTGTCTTTTTTCTTCTTCTATTTTCCCGTATGGCTTTGAACATTATAAGGCGTCACATCAGAAGAGAAGTGAAACATAACAAAGAAAAAGGTCAAGGTTGTCATTTCTCTCAAGTGGACGCTCGGTTCGGCCGACAAAACATGACAACAGCCACCTGAGAATCCATGAATAATTTAACCCCTGGCATCCCATTTGGACCCCCGGGCTGTGACGTAGACGGAAAAGGCCGTCTGCGCCTCACTTTTGAGCGGCACCCGCCTTCATCTGACGTTCGCCCTCTACCCGTCGGCACTATTCTCCGAGCCGGAGGTATATGACGGACTTCCCGAATGTTGGCTTCCCAAAATTGCATTTTGGGCCAATATGAGAGCTGTCAAGCGTCTTTTCCCCCGGGGGACCACGCAAACCCTGCTTCAGGCCTTTTTTTTAGTGAGGAGCCACCATTGCACAGTCTATCATTTCGTAGTTTTTTTTTGCGCATATGAAATCCCACCTTTGCTCACTTTGTCTCGTTTACCTCTTCTTCACCCTTGTGTGCACTTCCCATCACTTGAGGAACCCTTAGGTGGGTTCTGGACCACTCTCTGCCATTTCCTCTTTATTGCTCTTTTCTTTTTACATTCAATCAGACCTTCACCTGAGCCCGAGAAGTAATTCCATTTACCAACAACCAATGTTCCTTCTAATTTTCCATTGGTCTGGGCAGAAAGACAACCTCCCTGAGCGCACTGAGTACCAGTGTGAGTGACATCATCATTGCTCGCTATGGGCACACCAGTATCACACCTGCCATAAGCAGGTGCATGTCAATGTTCCCTCTAATTTTTCCATGTAAAACCCCAAAAACATAAGAGTGGACAGAGCTACTGCCACTGGCTGCCGCGTAAACGGAGCCATTATAGGGAAAAGGGGTGTGAAAATAAATTAAAAAAGTTTGGATTTTATTTACTGCGCGCCATGTGATTGCTGCTGTGCAGAGAAGACGAGAGTAGTATGCAATTGCGCATGCGGGCAGCTTAGAGGGAACATTGGTTCCAATACTTTTGTAAAACATGCTGTAAAACGCGAAAAACATAAGAATGGACAAAAAAGTTTGGATTTTATTTACTGCACGTCATATGATTGCTGCTGCGCAGAGAAGACGAGAGTAGTGCGCAATTGCTCACACGCGCAGCTTAGAAGAAACATTGCTCCAGTGTAACTTGTATATTTTTATTATTCTTTGGTTAGTACGACTTATAGTCCAAAAAATACGTGTGCGTTATTCTTGTCTATGTCGTGTCAGGTGCATGTCAATGTTCCCTCTAATTTTTCATGTAAAACTTGCTGTAAAACACAAAAAATATAAGAGTGGACAGAGCTATCTTAGAGGGAACATTGCTTCCAACAACCCAGCTTTTAACAAAGTAGGTGAGGATGAGGACTAAGCATTTGGAGAGATAACAGGACTAAAAATAGTTGGAGGAGAAGGAAGCAGTGACCAAGTGAAGCTTCTACAATGGAACGGTATGGCCATGACTGACATGGGGTTCGATGCTGAATACATTTTTACTATACTATACTTCGAAGGAGAATCTACTGTATTTCCTATTTTCTAGTATAAGCCGCACCCGTAAAATTGCCTTAAAAATGTGGAATTTTACAATTTCTCGCGTATAAGCCGACCTGCTGATTAACAATGGTTTTAATTGGGAGTACAAATGTGTTACTTTGAAGGAAAAATAAGAAGAAAAATTGTATTTCTGAGATACTGTATAAACCAAAAGCACATTAGGGTCAATATCATAAATTAGTAATTCATCCAGTAATGGTTGTTTTCTTACTGCAAAACAGAAAATAACCAACAAATAGTATATGTTACTTTGCATGCATCTACTGGAAAAAAAGAGTATAGAAATTCTTGTGTCATCATTTTTTATTGTTACAAATATGCGAGAAAATACGGTATTTGTAGTTTTATCTGGTTGACGCATTGCACAAGATGCAAATGCTTATCAGCGAGGCAAAATATTTTTGGGGGAAAAAGTGACTAAACAACAAAGATGCTTTCGGTCTCAGCATGAAAGGCCATTCAAAAAGATGGAGGGGGAGCGTTAGCAAGATGAAGGATAGGCCGAGGTGTGGCGATTTGCCTTTTGAGGTTCCGGTGGCGTCAGCTAAACAAGGCCATCTCATTTCCTGTTGTCTGCAGGAAACAGATGTCTCGCTAGCCTTGCCACCGCTCGCTGCTTCTTGGGCGCTCATCAATCTCGCTCTTTTTAATTGGTCTGCACCACACTGCGAAAACCACACACATACACGCGCACTAACACACGTACATAGTTCAAGACTTTGAAGGTATTTTGGTTGCAAACCTATACAGCGGGGGACAAGGCTGTGAACCTTGTTGTACACCAAAGAGAAGTATGCCACTGAAAGCTGTCTAATTAATTCTTATTTGTCAGGCCTAATTCCGCCACCAACTCTGTGGTCTGACTTGTATCAGATTAGATTGGGTAACTTTATTCATCCCGTATTCGTAGATAGGTAATAAGTAAGTTAACATATAAATATATATATAAGCACATATATACCTACATATACATATATATAAGCACATATATACATACATATACATATATAAGCACATATAAGCAAACACCTACATATATAAGCACATATATACATACACATACATGTATAAGCACATATATACATACACATACATACATATATAAGCACATATATACATACACACATATACATACACACATATACATACACATATAAGCACATATATACATACACATACATAAATAAGCACATATATACATACACATACATAAATAAGCACATATATACATACACGTACATATATAAGCACATATATACATACACACATATATAAGCACATATATACATACACATAAGCACATATATACATACACATACATATATAAGCACATATATACATACACATACATATATAAGCACATATATACATACACATACATATATAAGCACATATATACATACACACATATAAGCACATATATACATACAAGCACATATGCATACACATACTTATATAATAGCACATATATACATACACATACATATAGATATAAGCACATATATACATACACATACATATATATATAAGCACATATATACATACACATACATATATAAGCACATACACACATACATACATATAGATGTACATGCATGCATACGGAAGGTCTTAACACAGCCATTTTTTGTTAAAGAGCCTGACAGTTGATGGGAGGAAGGATCTGCGGAAGCACTCCTTCCTGCAATGAGGGTGCAGCAGTCTATTGCTGAAAGAGCTTCGGAGGGACTCCACAGACTCATGCAGGGGGTGGGAGATGCTGTCCATGATGGACATCATCCTGGTCAGCATCTTCCGCTCTCCCACTTCCTCCACAAAGTCCAAAGGACAGCCCAGAACAGACCTGTCCCTCCTGACCATCTTATTCAGCCTGTTCCTGTCCCTCTCCGTGCTCCCGCATCCCCAACAGACCACTGCGTAAAACACTGTAGATGCCTGTAGTGCATTTGATCACACACTGAAAGCTAAAGATGTGAGTAGGCTGACACACTGGCATCTGCTGGTTGAAGTGGAAAAGGCATTATAGTTGATTAAATTACTATTTGAATCCCAATGATGGGATAATCTCTCTTTTGGCTTACAGGCAGGGCCATTTCATTGTGTATATGACACATTATAATGCAAATCAAGCATTTAGATTGTACTTTACCCTCGAAATCAAGCATTTAGATTGTACTTTACCCTCGTCCATTTTTTTTAATTTCCCTGCTTGAAATATCCACAGGCAGACAAAAATCTCATTAATTCAACGCTGCCATCAAAGTAAGCACACGGCAAGCAGTTATTCCAGGGAATCGATATGGAGTGTGCAGTTGAATAACAATTAAAAGGCAGGAAAAGATTTAGGCTTGGTGCTAGCCATGCGGGGCGAAAACTCTCTGAGTGTCTTCCATCCATTAGGATCCTTTAACGACTTTGACATTCTTGCTGAGGAGTGGTGTAGGAAAGAATCATTGCGGATAGATAAGCGCTTTGAAGTGTCACTGTAGGCCTTGCGTTGGGCTCTTATGGCTTCTTTGTTCCAATCTTTTGGATAATTGAAGTAAGAATTGGTGTAGCTTATACGTGACCGGATGTTTTGTCGCCGGTCTTTTGGTTGCCGGTGTTTTGGTCCCTTTTGGTCACCGGTCTTCTGGTCGCCCGTCTTTTGGTGATAGAGAGTTTACGGTTGAAACCGGCTCTCAAAATTATATTCATGGAAGAGAAATTTAATATCCAGGTACTGTTTAATATGTAAGTACTGTTTAATATCTAAGTACTGTTTAATATCTAAGTACTGTTTAATATCTAAGTACTGTTTAATATCAAAGTACTGTTGAAACCAGCTCTCAAAATTATATTAAGAGTTTAATATCTAAATATCTACTGTTTTCAACAGCACTTAGATATTAAACAGTACATGATATTAAACTATCTCTCATGAATATAATTTTCAAAGCTGGTTTCAACAGTAAACTCTCTGTCACCATTCACCGGAGACCAAAAGACCGGTAATCAAAAGACCGGTAATCAAAATACCGGTGACCAAAAGACCGGTGACCAAAAGACCGGTTATCAAAAGACCGGCAACCAATAGACCGGCGACCAATACACCGGCGACCAATAGACCGGCGACCAATAGACCGCCGACCAAACGTCCAAGCACCCCTCAAAGGATTCAGATATTTTTTAGGGAAAAAACACACTGTAAATACGTATCAAAGGTCTTAAGTTCATGTCAAATCTTCAAGCAATAGCATTACTTTGCCCTTTACTAGTTTTCTTACCTATTTTATAGCTTGATCATCCAATAATTAGCAATCACAGGCAAATCTGTGGCCCCACCCTCTCTTTACCCACAATTCTGTATTACAACCTTCCCATCTTGTCAGTGTTTGTCTGAGCTCGCCAGGGCGGCTAAGTGAATTATTTAAGGCTATTAAGATTTCTCACACCATGCTGATTCGTACGAGGAGCACTCGCTCCGACTGCTGTTTCCACGGCAACGCGATCCATCCTCGCCATCCCGGCGTGTTGGGTCGCCGTCTGTTTACCGCCGCCTTGCAGCGTGGCCGAGTCCGTTTATCCCGTTTACCTCGGTCCGACCCTGATGCGGGTTGGCTTTCCTCTCCTCCAGATGGCACGTTTACTACTCGCCGGGGCCTCGCCGCATTACTCAAATGTTATCACCTCTGTCGGCGGAAAAATCCATCTGTGCTCACGCGCAAAGCGGACGATCCGTCATCCTGACTGTCGTATCGGAACAGCGACGTTAATGACAGCTCGGAAAGGATCTCGGGGCAACGAGGCGCGCCGTTCAAAGTGGCAACTTTCTGTCCGCAAAATTGATCTTTTTTTCTGATCAAGTTGTCAGCAAAAAGTATATTTTCTCTTGAAAAGCAAGGGATACTTGGGTGCAATTGCGTACTACTCTCGTCTTCTCTGCGCAGTAAATAAAATCAAAACGTTTTAGTTTTTTTTATTTTATATGCCAGATTTTCACGACTATAAGGCACACTTAAATTTTCTCCAAAATAGACAGTGCGCCTTATATATGGAAAAAACAGAAAACCAAAAATGAAAAACCACCACTGTCGGATATTAAAAAAAAAAACACAAATGCCTGAACTGAAACAATACTGTTAAATATGCAGATGCCATCTTAGTTTACAAAATCTTCCATCATATAGCTCCTCCCCCACTTCAAGATTTTATAAAAAAAAAATCCAAAACATCAACAATGGCTGGCTCTAGAGGTGACTGTGTAGTGAGTGCTTCATACATGGAAGTCAATAGCAATTACCGTATTTTCATGACTATAAGGCGCACTTAAAAGTCTTACATATTCTCCAAAATAGACAGTGCGCCGTATAATACAGTGCGCCGTATAATACAGTGCACCTTATAATACAGTGCGCCTTATATATGGAAAATGTCATTCATTGAGGGTGCGCGTGCGCCTTATAGTGCGGTGCACCTTATAGTCGTGAAAATATGGTGTATATATATATTTTTTTTACCCCTTTCCCCATGATGGTGCCGTTCACGTGGCAGCCAGTGGTAGTAGCTCTGTCCACTCTTATGTTTTTTTGTGTTTTACAGCATGTTTTATATGAAAAATTAGAGGGAACATTGACATGCACCTGCTTATGGCAGGTGTGATACTAGTCTGCCCATAGTAAGCAATGATGATGTCGTTCACAATGGTACTCCGTGCACTCAGGGAAGTTGTCTTTCTGCCCAGACCAACGAAAAATTTGAGGGAACATTGCTTGGATGTTTAAGTTCCCTGCATATTTATAGAGAGGAGCTGTTTATCTGGTCCGCATTGTTTGACAGCTTTAATTAGCCCACAGAAGAGTTTCTCCCACTTTGCACTGCGGTCGACTTCGGAGAATCAATGAAGGATTTACAGTGGCTTTAGACTAAACACACACACACACATACACACATAAGGCCTCCAGTCTTGCTGACTAATTGGGTGCAAATGCTGAGTAGCGCGTGAGTATGCGAGATTGGTCCACGGGAATTGTTTTGTTTAGCCAGAGGCTACGAGTTACATACTTCATATTCTAAAGCGCCTAACAAAATAACTTGCAAAAACACTGGAAAGCAGCATGAAACCACAACAAAGGACATATTGAGGCGTTAGCGTTTTCACAAGCTGGAACAAAGCTGTCCTACATGTTGTGGTTTTATAATCCTTGAAGCACGGGATTTTTTTGGGCAGAAACATTGGAAAAACAATTGTCAGGACTGTTGCTTGTTTACTTTTTGTTTGAAAATCCTTCCAACAAAAGCTTGTTTTATCATGGCGTCCTCACATAACCCTCTTTCCGTCATTGTTGTCTCCGCGGTCTACTTTTCGGTACACCGAGGTCACGCGTAGCCACACATATCGTAGGTCATGAAATCCTCCCCCACCCCCTTTGATTTATTTGTGCATTTATACGGGCTGCGCGCTCGGCGGGGCGCTCGCTCTTGCGTGGCGTCGGCCCCACGGCGTATGCGAGACGGGGTCAGCGACCGGCGAACCTGACAAACGAGGTGCGAACGTGCCTAGACGAAACCATACGTTAGTGTCCGACCTACATCTGGACGGCTGCGAGGCACTTTAGCCAAAGCATTACAAATGTGAGTGGTGAAGACAAAAGTATTGGAACCAATGTTTCCTCTAAGCTGCCCTCGTGCGCAATTGCATACTACTCTCGTCTTCTCTGCGCAGCAGCAATCACATGGCGCGCAGTAAATAAAATCCAAACTTTTTAAATTTATTTTAATACCCCTTTTCCCTATAATGGCTCCGTTTACGCGGCAGTCAGTGGCAGTAGCTCTGTCCACTCTTATGTTTTTGGGGTTTTACTTGAAAAATTAGAGGGAACATTGACATGCACCCGACACGATGTAGACGAGAATAACGTGCACGTATTTTTCGGACTATAAGTCGCATTAGCCAAAGAATAATAAATATATATATAAGTTACACTGGAGCAATGTTTCCTCTAAGTTGCGCGTGTGCGCAATTGCGCACTACTCTCGTCTTCTCTGCGCAGCAGCAATCATATGGCGCGAAGTAAATAAAATCCAAACTATTTTTTTTACCCCTTTCCCCATGATGGCACCGTTTACGCGGCAGTCAGTGGCAGTAGCTCTGTCGACTCTTATGTTTTTCCTGTTTTACAGCATGTTTTACATAAAAAATTAGAGGTAACATTGACATGCACCTGTTTATGGCAAGTGTGATACTGGTGTGCCCATTGCGAGCAATGATGACTGGTACTTTGTGATTGGAAGACATTTGCTGGACTATTTCAATATTAAAACTTAGTTCTCTCCCACGTAGGTTCATTCAGGAGATCGAGATGAACATGGGAGCGGGCCAAGCCAAGCAGTGTCAACTCCGAAGCTTCCTCACATACTACATCAACGACCTTTTCCTCAACCAAGTACGCACAGAGATCAACAAAGAAATCGAGTCGGTGAGCAAAGTAGCCGACCCCTTGAAGATCCTCGCCAGTGCCGACACCATGAAAGTTCTGGGCGTGCAGAGACCTGTGCTCCAGGTGAGGAGATCATATTGCAACTACTACTACTACTCCTCCGTGGGCTTGTCCCGGGAGGGCTCGCCAAAGCCAATTAACTTTTTCCATTTCACCCTGTCCTTTGCGTCATCCTGGCCTATACAGACCACTTTCATGTCCTCCCTCACTACATCCATATATATCTTCTCCGAGGTCAACTTCTAACCCGGTTCCCTGGCACTTGTAACTCTATCCAAGATGATCACTCCTACACTCATCACCATCTCCATTTCTACCTGTTTTTTCCTGTCTCTAAGCCATACATCATGGCTGGCCTGTAGACCTCACCCTTCATCGTGGCTGACACTCTGCTCACACTTAACACACCCAATATTTTCCTCAAGCTGTTACTACCTGCTTGCACACGGTTCTTTAGATCT